>NC_140013.1:18235607-18534560 GCF_964263955.1 Coregonus lavaretus
ACCCGTAGTATGCGTTCCAGCAGGTATATCTCACTGGTCATCCCCAAAGCCAACACCTCCTTTGGTCACCATTCCTTCCAGTTCTCTGCTGTAAATGACTGGAACTAACTGCAAAAATCTCTGAAGCTGGAGACACTTATCTCCCTCACTATCTTTAAGCATCAGTTGTCAGAGCAGCTTACCGATCACTGCACCTTTACACGGACCATCTGTAATTAGCCGACCCAACTACCTCATCCCCATATTGTTATTTACATTGTTATTTATTTTGCACCATCTATCACTCCAGTGTTAATACTAAATTAAATGTGCAATTATTTTGCACTATGGCCTATTTATTGCCTTACCTCCATAACTTACTACATTTACACACTGTATATAGATTTTCTGTTGTGTTATTGACTGTACGTTTTGTTTATTCCATATGTAACTCTGTGTTGTTGTTTTTTCCGCACTGCTTTGCTTTATCTTGGCCAGGTCGCAGTTGTAAACGAGAACTTGTTCTCAACTAGATTACCTGGTTAAATAAAGGTGAAATTAAAATAAATAAATAAAAGTGTCAACATCTTTAGTTATTAACATACTAATAACTTACTCAAATCAATCAGTCAGTTTACAAATCATAATCAAAACAAAATAAATTATCCAAAGCTAATTTAGAATGACAATTCTTAGTGATTCATTGGTCCTATCACTAAAAGTTAAAACCCTCAACTTAGCACACTGTCACGCTCGTCGGGAACAGAGGAGGACCAAGGCGCAGCGTTGCAGGCAAACATTCTCTTTATTTAGCGATATAAGACAAAATAAACAAACGATAACGTGACAGTTCACGGTCTAACACAAACCAACTAGAAACAAGATCCCACAAAACCAACGGTAAAACAGACAGTTTAAATATGGCTCCCAATCAGAGACAACCAGCAACAGCTGACACTCGTTGCCTCTGATTGGGAGCCACTCTGGCCAACATAGAAATAGCACCCATAGAATACACCATAGAACAGAACACATAGAACTTACACACCCTGGCTCAACATACAAGTGTCCCCAGAGCCAGGGCGTGACACACACAGACACTGGCAGGAAAGTACATTTATATTAACATACAATATAATTATCCATAATTCTAGTATGAACTTCCTCATCAGGAGAATAACCACAGATCAGTATATCAATGCATTCGTAGTCTAAATCACTATAAATGTAGCAGTGTGTAGACCTCCTCAATCAACCTCTTCCTTCCCCGGCACTCAATCTTCTGGCGTCTCTTCATTATGTTCTTCAGATAGCTTCATAGTTCAAAATGGATGGCCCATGATAATGTTCCAATTTCAATGTCTCACCTGAGCCTCCACCACCTCTACTGCCCATTCTGTCTTGTCCATTTGCCAACCAGTATACCAGCAACATGAGAGATGTTTTGGAACGGATCACTCTCCATGCTCACTCCACGTGGACTCCTGTCACACTCCCGAGAGAAAAGCATGAGAGAAAAGGCAGTTGATAGCTTCGATTGGATGCTGTACACCGGTTGCTGGTAGAAGTGGTGCTGGACAGGGCCGTATTGAACGCCTTTGTCGCTATTCTTCAGCCGGTTAGAGGAGGGGGTTTTGAGGTTCACACCGTTCTCCACCGAATTATCCCTGCTATGCATCAAGACAACATCTGTAGTAACCTCATGTCACGATCGTCTTGAAGCGAAGTAGACCAATACGCAGCGTGTTGAGCGAACATGATTGACTTTATTACCGTCAGTGATAATAAGCACACTACACAAAACAATAAACGACTCGTGAAGTCCACGGTGACAAAGACCGACAAGGAACAAAAACCCACAAACCCAAAGTGAAACACAGACAGTTAAATATGGCTCCCAATCAGAGACAACCAGCAAACAGCTGACACTCGTTGCCTCTGATTGGGAGTCACTCAGACCAACCTAGAAATAAACACAACAGAACTACCAACCTAGAAATAAACACATAGAATGAACACACCCTGGCTCAACATAATGAGTCCCAGAGCCAGGGTGTGACAGTACCCCCCCCCTAAAGGCGCGGACTGCGACCGCGCCTCAACTAAACAAAACAGGGGAGGGCTGGGCGGGCATACATCCTCGGCGGTGGTTCTGGCTCCGGCCTTGACCACCACCCTCCAATACACCCCCCATAGTGCCCCTGGTCCAGTCTGTCGACTCGCACCCCTGGCTTGGTGCGTGGAGGAGGAACGGGCCTTACCAGACTGACTTCTCGCACCCCTGGCTTAGTGCGAGTGGCAGGAACAGGCCGGACCGGGCTGGCGACGCGCACCGTAGGTTTGGTGCGAGTGGCAGGAACAGGCCGGGTCGGGCTGGCGACGCGCACCGTAGACTTGGTGCGGGTGGCAGGAACAGGCCGGGTCGGGCTGGCGACGCGCACCGTAGACTTGGTGCGGGTGGCAGGAACAGGCCGGACCGGGCTGGCGACGCGCACCGTAGGTTTAGTGCGTGGAGCAGGGACAGGCCGGGCTGGGCTGTCGACGCACACCGTAGGCTTGGTGCGGGTGGCAGGAACAGGCCGGGCTGGGCTGTCGACGCACACCGTAGGCTTGGTGCGTGGAGCAGGAACAGGCCGGGCTGGGCTGTCGACGCACACCGTAGGCTTGGTGCGTGGAGCAGGGACAGGCCGGGCTGGGCTGTCGACGCACACCGTAGGCTTGGTGCGTGGAGCAGGGACAGGCCGGACCGGGCTGGCGACGCACACCGTAGGCTTGGTGCGTGGAGCAGGGACAGGCCGGGCTGGGCTGTCGACGCACACCGTAGGTTTGGTGCGTGGAGCAGGGACAGGCCGAACCGGGCTGTGGAGACGGATAGGAGGCCTGGAGTGAATAGCGGCCACCACCCGTCCTGGCTGAATGCCTACCCTCACACACTCTGTGTGAGGCATCCGCACAGGACGTACAGGGCGGTGTACCCCTGGCCTGGTGGCCTTCTGGATCCGCCCCCTTTTCTCCTCCGTCAGCCCCGTCGTCCATGCCGTGTGCCCCCCCCTAAAAATTTTCTGGGGTTGCCTCACGACCGTCCGACGACGACCCTGATCACGCCGTAGCTCCTCTCTACGGCGCGCCTCCACCGTCTCACTCCATGGCCGGCGATCCATCCCGGCCAGGATTTCCTCCCAGGTCCAGGACCCCTGCCCGTCCAAGATATGCTCGCACGTCCAGGCTGCCTGCTCCTGGACACGCTGCTTGGTCTTGGTATGGTGGGTTTTTCTGTCACGATCGTCTTGAAGCGAAGTAGACCAATACGCAGCGTGTTGAGCGAACATGATTGACTTTATTACCGTCAGTGATAATAAGCACACTACACAAAACAATAAACGACTTGTGAAGTCCACGGTGACAAAGACCGACAAGGAACAAAAACCCACAAACCCAAAGTGAAACACAGACAGTTAAATATGGCTCCCAATCAGAGACAACCAGCAAACAGCTGACACTCGTTGCCTCTGATTGGGAGTCACTCAGACCAACCTAGAAATAAACACAACAGAACTACCAACCTAGAAATAAACACATAGAATGAACACACCCTGGCTCAACATAATGAGTCCCAGAGCCAGGGTGTGACACCTCAAGAGAGGAAAGATCAGAACAGTTTAGTTGAGTTAATTTCTGATTGAGGAAATCCATATAAACATTGACTATATGACAAATTATTATTTTTACCAATTATTCTTAATACCAATTTCTAATATACTCCCCTTATCACACTGTCGACTTCACCGCAGAGTCACAGGATCAGCAACTTAGACCTCCATTTCTGTTAGGGGGACTAGTCAAGGGTAGAGAAATCAGTGGTGGGGAAGTCATGTGTGTCTTTAAGGTCTGGAAGATCTTGAAGTTACTCTGGTGCAGTGGTTTAGATGATACCAGGCCGAGCTCCCCTCTATCCGTTTAGCCATTGGTGTAGCCTGGGTGACAATGTATGGTCCCTTTGGCTCTGGACCTTCTTCCGTCACTAGGTCTCGGCCTCAGGCAGAATCTTTCTCAATTTATCAACATCGGTCTGTGGAGTGTGTCCTTCTGGCAGCGTACCAATAGGGAAGCTGAGAGTCACTGCTGCAAAGACACACAGACACAGACAGACACAAAATAAAACAATGCTACGCAGTGGCAGGGCCATCTTCCTCCTCTGCACACAAAGTCTCCAGCCACAAATACATTTTCACATAAAACATTCCATCTAACCCATAACACATTAATTACTACTGCTCATATTCTTAATACAATTTGCATATGTACCAAAAGGCCTCAGGGGACAGGTAATTCCCCCTTTGGACACATGACTCACATCGTGATTCTTGTGCCCAAAAAACAAAACAACACTACCTGTTAAATCAAAATAACAAATCAAATTAGAATGACAACCCTTGATAACATCTTAACTTAATTGTATCCCATAAGGTAATTCAAGGAATAGTAAAATTGACTAGCGACAGGTGTCCCTCATTCAGGGCTAGCTCTCTCTCTCTGTCCTTGTCATGTTCCGAATCATAGATAGGACTATTGCTAAATTATAAACTTCTTCCTAATCATTAGTGTTTACATTCTACATTTAAATCTCACACGTCTCGACGCTTTCTAGTGAGGGTGATCAGACCTCACCAGAAAGTCAGAACAGAGGTCAGAGGTCATTCAACCCCACTAAGTGAGTGTCAAACATTTCAAACATTTTGTGTACCAGGTTTACATTGGGTTTTTCAGTATATCTCTTATCAAAAGAAATCACGTGTTTATACTACTCAGAAAATAAAAACTTCAGAAGATTCCATGTGTGTGCCCCTTTAAGATATATAATTTCTAACCCGTGAAAAACAAACAAAAAACTAAATTAAAGACCCTACCCAACTAACAAATATTAATAAAAGGTGGGTTGTGTGTGCTGGTGTGTGTGGTAAAACGTAGGGCAAAAACAAACAAACGGCCAGGCATTATTTAATTTGGTAGCTACCTCTTACGGCCTATTTACAGTTGAAGTCGGAGGTTTACATACACCTTAGCCAAATACATTTAAACTCAGTTTTTCACAATTCCTGACATTTAATCCTAGTAAAAATTCCCTGTCTTAGGTCACTTAGGATCACCACTTTATTTTAAGAATGTGAAATGTCAGAATAATAGTAGAGAGAATGATTTCTTTCAGCTTTTATTTCTTTCATCTCATTCCCAGTGGGTCAGAAGTTTACATACACTCAATTAGTATTTGGTAGCATTGCCGTTAAATTGTTTAACTTGGGTCAAATGTTTTGGGTAGCCTTCCACAAGCTTCCCACTGTTGGGTGAATTTTGACAGAGCTGGTGTAACTGAGTCAGGTTTGTAGGCCTCCTTGCTCGCACACGCTTCTTCAGTTCTGCCCACAAATGTTCTATAGGATTGAGGTCAGGGCTTTGTGATGGCCACTCCAATACCTTGACTTTGGTGTCCTTAAGCCATTTTGCCACAACTTTGGAAGTATGCTTGGGGTCATTGTCCATTTGGAAGACCCATTTGCGACCAAGCTTTAACTTCCTGACTGATGTCTTGAGATGTTGCTTCAATATAGCCACATAATTTTCCTTCCTCATGATGCCACCTATTTTGTGAAGTGCACCAGTCCCTCCTGTAGCAAAGCACCCCCACAGCATGATGCTGCCAAACCCGTGCTTCACGGTTGGGATAGTGTTCTTCAGCTTGCAAGCATTCCCCTTTTTCCTCCAAACATAACAATGGTCATTCTGGCCAAACAATTCTATTTTTGTTTCATCAGACGAGAGGACATTTCTCCAAAAAGTTCTGGGATTGATTTGCACTTTTCGCACCAAAGTACGTTAATCTCTAGGAGACAGAACGCGTCTCCTTCCTGAGCGGTATGACGGCTGCGTGGTCCCATGGTGTTTATACTTGCATACTATTGTTTGTACAGATGAACGTGGTACCTTCAGGCGTTTGGAAATGGATGAACCAGACTTGTGGAGGTCTACAATTTTTTTGTCAAGCAAAGAGGCACTGAGTTTGAAGGAGGCCTTGAAATACATCCACAGGTACACCTCCAATTGATTCAAATGATGTCAATTAGCCTATCAGAAGCTTCTAAAGCCATGACATCATTATCTGGGATTTTCCAAGCTGTTTAAAGGCACAGTCTGTATGTAAACTTCTGACCTACTGGAATTGTGATTGAGTGAATTATAAACGAAATAATCTGTCTGTAAACAATTGTTGGAAAAATTACTTGTGTCATGCACAAAGTAGATGTCCTAACAGACTTGCCAAAACTATAGTTTGTTAACAAGAAATTTGTGGAGTGGTGAAAAACGAGTTTTAATGACTCCAACCTAAGTGTATGTAAACTTCCGACTTCAACTGTATAAGACTGACACATTTTATTAACTGCTCCCCCAAGCCCACAGACTCGTGAAATATTCCAATGAGACATAATGAAATCTCCATTCTCCTGGAAGAGAAAGTATACATATTGCATTAAGTCAGTCAAAATATAAAATTGTTTTTTAAATAAATCTAGAACCCATAAAAAGCTATCCCATCAGCGTAATAGTCAAAACTAACTGCAATTCACTTTAACATGTTGTATCATCAGAACCCTCAAATTTACACCATGTAGCTATTGTTGAAATGCGGCGCTATACAAAGTTTGACTATTTGTAAACATAATTCGTGCTCTCGCCCATACATACCGCCAATTTCAATGTTACCTAATATCCCCTCTCCTTGATTCTCACAAAGGCAATCAAGCTCCCAAGCTAACTGGCTAAATTATTGCATCACCACCACCCCTCCTCTATATATTGCAGCCATCAACAATGAGTCACTCATAATCATATATACAATTTATACAACAGACAATACAACTAGGACAAACATCTTGTTTACCGTCCTAGCACTCCGGAGTGAACAGTTACCCTAACAACATACAACACAAACTGGGACAAACCTCTTTTTTACCGGCCCTCACACAATCTACGACAAACATCTCGTTTACCGTCCTATAAATAACTGGGACAAACCTCACGTTTATCGCCCTTAGGAAAAACATCTCATTTACCGTCCTAGTACTCCAGAGTAAAAAATTACCCTAACCATCATAACTATCAACTAGGTGGTCTGTGTCAGTTTCCAACAGGTTTATCTATTAAGAGTTTAGTAATAAATCAATATATACCACAATGTAGGCTTCGTCTCTTAAATGAACAACATACTGTGAGTGAGGCGCCACTTACGTGTCAGAATGAGTCACAAACCACACAGTGCTTTGTTCAAATTACAGACTTTAGATATAACAGGCGTCTGCTTACCTTTAGTAATTAGTTGCGTAGCACAGTGGGTCGACGCTCACTCCAACAGCGGGTGGTCACTCACTCCTGGCAAGCTCGCAAAAATGTAGAGGATTCTTTGCACAGTGCTGATATTCTCTTATTCTTAAACAAACCTTAAGCTTTAGAAAATGACACAGACAATGACTTCTGAGTATATATAAAATATCTTTATAAATGCAATTACAGGTAGAAGTTAATACAGAGTCATAAGTTCTACAAAGTGTCTTAACACAATCTCTGCTTTTTATACAAGTACACCCACGACAAGCTCCCCTACGACGCCAGGACAGCGGAGTCACTGACCACCTTCCGGAGACACTTGAAACCCTACCTCTTTAAGGAATACCTGGAATAGTATAAAAGTAATCCTTCTACTCCCCCTCCCATAAAAAAAAAAGTGGTTGTCCCACTGGCTATCATAAGTTGAATGCACCAATTTGTAAGTCGCTCTGGATAAGAGCGTCTGCTAAATGACGTAAATGTAAATGTAAGAAAGATTTCTTTGAAAAGCTCCACAGCTCATTAGTGGTGGAGAGTTAAGACAATCAGAAATACTATCAGACATCCCCAAATGGCACATTTATAGGCCTACATTTGTACGCAGGCCAGGTAGACTAGTCCTTCTTCTATATGCGTAATCAGCTGCACGTCCTTACTCAACAATGACAGGAGAGTTTCAAACAAAAAACGATTAATAAATTGACAAAACTCGTACAGTTGGCATTTTTCCTATTTTGTTGCCTTACAACCTGGAATTAAAATGGATTTTTGGGGGGTTTGTATCATTGGATTTACACAACATACCTACCACTTTAGAAGATGCAAAATATTTTTGGGGGTGAAACAAACAAGAAACAAGACCAAAAAAACAGAAAGCTTGAGCATGCATAACTATTCACCCCCCCAAAGTCAATACTTTGTAGAGCCACCTTTTGCAGCAATTACAGCTGCAAGTCTCTTGGGGTCTCTATAAGCTTGGCACATCTCGCCACTGGGATTTTTGCCCATTCTTCAAGGCAAAACTACTCCAGCTCTTTCAAGTTGGATGGGTTCCGTTGGTGTACAGCAATCTTTAAGTCATACCACAGACTCTCAATTGGATTGTGGTCTGGGCTTTGACTAGGCCATTCCAAGACATTTAAATGTTTCCCCTTAAACCACTCGAGTGTTGCTTTAGCAGTATGCTTAGGGTCATTGTCCTCCTGGAAGGTGAACCTCCGTCCCAGTCTCAAATCTCTGGAAGACTGAAACAGGTTTCCCTCAAGAATTTCCCTGTATTTAGCGCCATCCATCATTCCATCAATTCTGACCAATTTCCCAGTCCCTGCCGATGAAAGACATCCTCACAGCATGATGCTGCCACCACCATGCTTCACTGTGGGGATGGTGTTCTCGGGGTGATGAGAGGTGTTGGATTTGCGCCAGACATAGCATTTTCCTTGATGGCCAAAAAGCTCAATTTTTGTCTCATCTGACCAGAGTACCTTATTCCATATGTTTGGGGAGTCTCCCACATGCCTTTTGGCGAACACCAAACGTGTTTGCTTATTTTTTTCTTTAAGCAATGGCTTTTTTCTGGCCACTCTTCTGTAAAGCCCAGCTCTGTGGAGTGTACGGTTTAAAGTGGTCCTATGGACAGATACTCCAATCTCTGCTGTGGAGCTTTGCAGCTCCTTCATGGTTATCTTTGGTCTCTTTGTTGCCTCTCTGATAAATGTCCTCCTTGCCTGGTCCGTGAGTTTTGGTGGGCGGCCCTCTCTTGGCAGGTTTGTTGTGGTGCCATATTCTTTCTATTTTTTAATAATGGATTTAATGGTGCTCCGTGGGATGTTCAAAGTTTCAGATATTTTTTTATAACCAAACCCTGATCTGTACTTCTCCACAACTTTGTCCCTGACCTGTTTGGAGAGCTCCTTGATCTTCATTGTGCCGCTTGCTTGGTGGTTCCCCTTGCTTAGTGGTGTTGCAGACTCTTGGGCCTTTCAGAACAGGTATATATATACTGAGATCATGTGACAGATCATGTGACACTGAGATTGCACACAACTGGACTTTATTTAACTAATTATTTGACTTCTGAAGGTAATTGGTTGCACCAGATGTTATTTAGGGGCTTCATAGCAAAGGGGGTGAATACATATGCACGCACCACTTTTCCGTTATTGATTTCTTCGAATTTTTTGAAAGAAGTTATTTTTTTCATTTCACTTCACGAATTTGGAATATTTTTTGTATGTCCATTACATGAAATCCAAATAAAAATCCATTTAAATTACAGGTTGTAATGCAACAAAATAGGAAGAATGCCAAGGGGGATGAATACTTTTGCAAGGCACTGTATACATGTGAATCCTGTGCTGGGGACAATAAAAGGCAACTCTAAAATGTGGAGTTTTGTCACACAACAAAATGCCACAGATGGCTCAAGTTTTGTGGGAGGGAGCAATTGGCATGCTGACTGCAGGAATGTCCACAAGAGCTGTTGCCAGATAATTGAATGTTAATTTCTCTACCATAAGCAGCCTCCAACATTGTTTTAGAAAATGTGGATGTAGGTCCAACCGACCTCACATCTGCATACCACGTGTATGGCGTCGTGTGGGCCAGCGGTTTGCTGATGTCAACGTTGTGAACATGGTGGTGGTGGGGTTATAGTATGGCCAGGCATAAGCTATGAACAACGAACACAATTGCATTTTATTGATGGCAATTTGAATGCACATAGATGCTGTGACGAGATCCTGAGGCCCATTGTCGTGCCATTCATCCGCCGCCATCACCTCTTGTTTTAGCATGATAATGCACAGCCCCATGTTGCAAGGATGTGTACACAATTTCTGGAAGCTGAAAATGTCCCAGTTCATCCATGGTCTGCATACTCACCAGATATGTCACCCATTAAGCATGTTTGGGATAATCAGGATCGACGTGTACGACAGCGTGTTCCAGTTCCCGCCAATATCCAGCAACTTCGCACAGCCATTGAAGAGGAGTGGGACAACATTCCACATTCCACAATCAACATCCTGATCAACTCTATGCAAAGGACGTGTCACGCTGGATAAGGCAAATGGTGGTCACACCAGATACTGACTGGTTTTCTGATCCACACCCCTACCTTTTTTTTAAGGTACTGTATCTGTGACCAACAGATGCATATCTGTATTCCAATTCATGTGAAATCCATAGATTATGGCTTAATGAATTCATTTCAATTGACTGATTTCCTTATATGAACTGTAACTCAGTAAAATCTTTCAAATTGTTGCATGTTGTGTTTACACTTTTGTTCAGTATACCTTATCATAACGTTATACTGCGACCAAACCGGTATCTGTGCTGAACGCCCTCTTATGGTCCTGAGGTTAATGTCATGTTTTAATGTTCCTAATATGTTCTCAGAACATCAGTGGGATAACGTCTCGCTGAAACCTTTAAAGCAGCATTTCCCAAACTGTGACCTGGGGACCCCAAGGGGTGCAAGTTTTGGTTTTTGCCCAAGCACAGCTGATTCAAATAATCAACTAATCATCAAGCTTTGATTATTTGAATTAGCTATGTAGTTCTAGGGCAAAAAATGCAGGACAGAGTTTGGCAAACGCTGCCTTAAAGGGACCTAATGGGAACGTTGCCGAATGTCCTTAGGACGTCCCCTGTTTGCTGGGTTAATACATAAATAGAGTAAATAGAATCAAATGAGTTGCTTGCCATAAACTCAATATAGATCCATCTCTATGGAGTGGTTACATGTTGACACTGAAACTACAATCCCATGTGAGCATACACTATGATATATTTAGAGGCTAGCAGGACAAGTTATTGGAGCAGTATCCCTCTGTCAAGCAAGAAGACATTTCATGGACACAAGTTTCTGAGCCTACACAGAATCAAATGATTCACACTTGAATTCATCACATCCATACACACTCAACCCTTGTAAGGACTAAGAATTTCTGCATTGACCAGAGGAAGAAAACTAACAAAAGCTATGGAGAACTCAACCCAAGTCAAGTTATTTTATCTCTTTGGCTTACAAGAGACATTTAACAACAAATCGGTCTATTTTATCTTGTCTCTTATCACATACCTTCTCATCATCACTGTGAATCTGACTCTGATCATAACAATCATTCAGGAGAAAGGTCTTCATGAGCCCATGTATATCTTTCTGTGTAGTCTATGTGTCAATGGATTGTATGGAACTGCTGGTTTCTACCCCAAGTTCTTACTGGACCTTCAGTCAGATGTTCAGGTGATATCTTATGGTGGATGTTTTACTCAAGCCTATGTAATATACACATCTGTCATGTGTGACCTTTCTACTCTAACAGTGATGTCCTATGACAGGTATGTGGCAATATGCAGACCACTACTATACCATACCATTGTGACATCTTTAACTGTTAGAAAGTTAATCTTATTTTCTTGGTGTTATCCTTTATTTATAGCAATCATTGCAGTTAGTTTAACCGTCAGACTTCCTTTGTGTGGATCTCGCATTGATAAAATCTTCTGTGACATTCCGTCTATACTGAAACATGCATGTTTACCCATTACCATCAATCAGAATTTGAACAAATTTGTAATAGTGGTTCATGTTTTACAGATACTTTTGATTGTATTTTCTTACTGTCAGATTGTAAGGACTTGTGTAAAGTCAGCTAAGGGAAGGATTAAGTTCACACAGACATGTGTGCCACATTTAATAACAATAGTTATTTTCATCACAGTGACCCTGTTTGACAATTTACAAGGGTGGAATAATGTAAGTACTACGCTAAATGTGCGTAATGCAATGGCTGTACAATTTCTTGTTGTACCACCTGTCTTAAACCCTGTCATATATGGACTTAACCTCCAGCAGATTCGAAGGGCAGTTTTTAGAAAGTGTAATGCACATAAAATCGATTTGTCAAAATTGTAAAACATGTATTTTTCCATATATAGCCACCCTATGTGCCTATTTATCTTACAATTTCTACCAACCTGCATGTCAGTTATAATTTTCAAATGCACATTTTCGTGAAACAGTTTCATTTAATTTATAATAGTCTTTGTATCTCAAAAGTATTGTGTGTGGTTAATCTACATTCTACAATCTTAATCTAAATGAAAATGACACAAATCTAAAAGTAACTTTTATTGCCACTGCCAACTAGGTAAAAATAGCCTACATAAAGCCAACACATAAAAATATTGCAGCCTGCAGGCAGAAAATATCCTGATAAAAATAAATATCCTATAAATCACATTGGCTATGCATGGCCTGTCTGCAACAAACTCGAAACCCTGTATCAAGTATCAACTGGGTCAGGTATTTTATGACGTTTCCACTGGATCAATGCATTACATTTTTCCCCTTCATGCCGAGTGGTTATCGAAGGGAGAGAGATGGAAATATTGTTCAAATACATTGAGGAACTATTGTCATTCTCAATTGATTCTTAAAACAGACTTTGTTTACTTGCTGTTTGAAGTGAAGAAAAATTACTTTGAGAAGCACCACAGCTCATTAGTGGTGGTGAGTTAAAAGAATCAGATATACTATCAGACATCCGCAAATGGATGTCTATGTGGGTAATCAGGTCCACGTCCTTACTCAACATTGACAGGAGAGTTTCAAACAAAAAACGATGAATGAATTGATAAAACTCGTAAATGGAATAAAATTAATTAAAACAGGTTTCTCACAAGTGTAGCATAGGTTGTGAGTTCTGCAAAACACATGTCTACTCTGACATTGAGAACGGTAAATTACTGTATTAATATTATATTCAATGCATTAACAGAAATTACCATAACCAAATAAACATTAAAGATTAGAAATTATGGGAATTAATGGTAAATGTAGGCTACTGCTGGTGATATTTGTAATGGGGTATTGATAGACATAGCAAACAATGCACACAATGAAGTTATGAAAAAATGAATACCCACAAAATGGCGGAAGAGAGCGCATTCTGGAAAGAGACGTGCCTTGTGCGTCTGAGCCAAAATCCTCATATTCTTGGACCGTGGCATCCCCGCTGCCTCCTCAATAGATTAGTCCACAGAGACAGGCGCTAATCAGACAGGTGTCTCGTGTGCCATAAAAAAAATATATATATATACAGTGGGGAGAACAAGTATTTGATACACTGCCGATTTTGCAGGTTTTCCTACTTACAAAGCATGTAGAGGTCTGTAATTTTTATCATAGGTACACTTCAACTGTGAGAGACGGAATCTAAAACAAAAATCCAGAAAATCACATTGTATGATTTTTAAGTAATTAATTTGCATTTTATTGCATGACGTAAGTATTTGATACATCAGAAAAGCAGAACTTAATATTTGGTACAGAAACCTTTGTTTGCAATTACAGAGATCATACGTTTCCTGTAGGTCTTGACCAGGTTTGCACACACTGCAGCAGGGATTTTGGCCCACTCCTCCATACAGACCTTCTCCAGATCCTTCAGGTTTCGGGGCTGTCGCTGGGCAATACGGACTTTCAGCTCCCTCCAAAGATTTTCTATTGGTTTCAGGTCTGGAGACTTGCTAGGCCACTCCAGGACCTTGAGATGCTTCTTTCGGAGCCACTCCTTAGTTGCCCTGGCTTTGTGTTTTGGGTTGTTGTCATGCTGGAAGACCCAGCCACGACCCATCTTCAATGCTCTTACTGAGGGAAGGAGGTTGTTGGCCAAGATCTCGCGATACATGGCCCCATCCATCCTCCCCTCAATACGGTGCAGTCGTCCTGTCCCCTTTGCAGAAAAGCATCCCCAAAGAATGATGTTTCCACCTCCATGCTTCACGGTTGGGATGGTGTTCTTGGGGTTGTACTCATCCTTCTTCTTCCTCCAAACACGGCGAGTGGAGTTTAGACCAAAAAGCTCTATTTTTGTCTCATCAGACCACATTACCTTCTCCCATTCCTCCTCTGGATCATCCAGATGGTCATTGGCAAACTTCAGACGGGCCTGGACATGCGCTGGCTTGAGCAGGGGGACCTTGCGTGCGCTGCAGGATTTTAATCCATGACGGCGTAGTGTGTTACTAATGGTTTTCTTTGAGACTGTGGTCCCAGTTCTCTTCAGGTCATTGACCAGGTCCTGCCGTGTAGTTCTGGGCTGATCCCTCACCTTCCTCATGATCATTGATGCCCCACGAGGTGAGATCTTGCATGGAGCCCCAGACCGAGGGTGATTGACCGTCATCTTGAACGTCTTCCATTTTCTAATAATTGCGCCAACAGTTGTTGCCTTCTCACCAAGCTGCTTGCCTATTGTCCTGTAGCCCATCCCAGCCTTGTGCAGGTCTACAATTTTATCCCTGATGTCCTTACACAGCTCTCTGGTCTTGGCCATTGTGGAGAGGTTGGAGTCTGTTTGATTGAGTGTGTGGACAGGTGTCTTTTATACAGGTAACGAGTTCAAACAGGTGCAGTTAATACAGGTAATGAGTGGAGAACAGGAGGGCTTCTTAAAGAAAAACTAACAGGTCTGTGAGAGTCGGAATTCTTACTGGTTGGTAGGTGATCAAATACTTATGTCATGCAATAAAATGCAAATTAATTACTTAAAAATCATACAATGTGATTTTCTGGATTTTTGTTTTAGATTCCGTCTCTCACAGTTGAAGTGTACCTATGATAAAAATTACAGACCTCTACATGCTTTGTAAGTAGGAAAACCTGCAAAATCGGCAGTGTATCAAATACTTGTTCTCCCCACTGTATATATATATTTGTGACTGCTTGACAAAAAATAAAAATAAATAAAAACATTATAGACCCCTTTTGTCATACAGTATTCCATAAGGCACCCATACTTTATCAAAGTTGCACACTATACCCTTAATCTAGTAATAAATCAAATGTAGTGATACATAATTGGACATTTCTGCCATCCGTTGTGACATTGTGGGAGGATAACTAACCTTCCAATTAATGGCAATGCATTTCTTAGCTGTTATAAATGCTATTGTTACACAGTTTCTTCTTATAACAGCCTTCAGTATCAACATTTCCAAGCAAACAAAAACAGGAAAGTGAGAATCTGTAGACATGCTGAGACAAAATAACATAGTCTTTGCCAGAATGTAGCCAGCCTTCACGAGATCATAACATATGTAAATATGTGTCACGCCCTGGCTCTGGGAACTCTTATATGTTGAGCCAGGGTGTGGATTTTCTATGTGTCATATTCTATGTTTTGTTCTAGTTCATGTATTTCTATGTTGGCCAGGGTGGTTCCCAATCAGAGGCAGCTGTTGCTTGTTGTCTCTGATTGGGAACCATACTTAGGCAGCCTGTTTGGCACTGTTCATTGTGGGATCTTGTTCCGTAAGGTTTGTTTTGGTGTGTTAACCTAGGACTTCACGTATCGTTTGGTTTGTTGTTTTGTTCGTGTTGTGTACGAAATAAAAGATGTACGCATATCACGCTGTGCCTTGGTCCGCTGTTTATAACGATCGTGACAGAAGATCCCACCTCGACTGGTTCAAGCAGCGTGACGAGGAGAGAGGATGGACCTGGGAGGAGATGAGTGAGAGTCTGGCAAGAGGGATGGAGGCCATGAGCACGGGGGAGAGACAAGCCCCAACATTTTTTAGGGGGGGGCTCACGCCGTGGACGACGAGGCAGCAGGAGGCCGCGATAGAGCGGTTCAGCCGGTTAGCAGAGGAGGCCGCTAGGTTACGGGGGTCACTGGTCACGAGGGAGAAGGAGAGTGTGGAGGCACGGCGAGAGGAACTGAGTAGGCAGCAGAGGGAGCGGAGGTTTTGGAGGAAACCCAGTCCAAGCAAGTGGTGTGTGTCACCAGTCCGGTCAGGCCCGTTCCTGATTCCCGCACAAGGCCAGTGGTGTGTGTTCCCAGTACGGTCAAGCCCGTTCCTGTTCCCCGCACTAAGCCTGTGGTGCGCGTCGCCAGCCCGGTCCGGCCTGTTCCTGCTCCCCGCACCAAGCCAGTGGTGCGCATCGCCAGCCCGGTTCGGCCTGTTCCTGCTCCCCGCACCAAGCCAGTGGTGCGCGTCGCCAGCCCGGTTCGGCCTGTTCCTGCTCCCCGCACCAAGCCAGTGGTGCGCGTCGCCAGCCCGGTCCGGCCTGTTCCTGCTCCCCGCACCAAGCCAGTGGTGCGCGTCGCCAGCCCGGTCCGACCCGTTCCTGCTCCCCGCACCAAGCCAGTGGTGCGCGTCGTCAGCCCGGTCCGGCCCGTTCCTGCTCCCCGCACCAAGCCAGTGGTGCGCGTCGTCAGTCCGGCACGGTCCGTGCCTGTTCTACCGGTGCCTGGTCCAGCACCGGTCAGCTGCTCCACACCGGAGCCAAAGCAATCCGCTCCACTGATGTCCAGTCCAGCTCTGGCCAGCGGGACCAGACCGGGGGCGCTGCGGGGGGATAGGGAGAGAGTGGTGGTCACGCCCGGAGCCGGATCCGCCTCCGAGGCAGAATGCCCACCCGGTCCCTACCCTCTTGTGTTGGGTTGCCGCGGTCGCAGTCCGCGCCTTTGGGGGGGGTACTGTCACGCCCTGGCTCTGGGGACTCTTATATGTTGAGCCAGGGTGTGGATTTTCTATGTGTCATATTCTATGTTTTGTTCTAGTTCATGTATTTCTATGTTGGCCAGGGTGGTTCCCAATCAGAGGCAGCTGTTGCTTGTTGTCTCTGATTGGGGACCATACTTAGGCAGCCTGTTTGGCACTGTTCATTGTGGGATCTTGTTCCGTAAGGTTTGTTTTGGTGTGTTAACCTAGGACTTCACGTATCGTTTGGTTTGTTGTTTTGTTCGTGTTGTGTACGAAATAAAAGATGTACGCATATCACGCTGCGCCTTGGTCTGCTGTTTATAACGATCGTGACAATATGTCCCCTTTTGTGTTTTACAACTCCAGCAGAGGAATTACATTTCTGAGTGCATGATATTCAGTTTCACTGGCATATAGTATGTTCTATGGAAGGTCTTAAACTGCAGTAATTTATGTCTGAGATTATATGAACATGAATGGGAATTCAAACATATCTGTCTCCATTCATCATCATCAATAATGTCTCCCAGGTCTTCCTCACATTTTTGTATGACATGTTTTGTGTCATCAGGAAAAGCCTCTATCAACCCTTGAAACAGTTTGGAAATCAACTTTAGAGGTTTATCAGACTGCCTTAAAATAGTTTCAATCTTTGAAGCTTCTGGCTTGTCCAGTGTTTGCTGCACCGAGAAAATAAAGTGTTGCATCTGAAAAAGCACCTCAGCGGTCACAGACTGGTCTTCCCTGGCTGCTTGACCCTGCTGAGACCCCCGTCACCATCTGATCCTGCTCAGATGAGGCATGACATAAAATTGCCTTGGTGTCCATTTAAACATTATAATATCCAAGAATAGAATCAATAGTTCTATAATTGAAATTACCACTATTCCCAGACTGTAGCCTACCCATCAACTCAAGATGGAACTTTGTATCCATTCACTGATAGTTATAATATACTGCAAAATTCACCTGAGCTCTGTAGACTGGTCTTCCCTGGCTGTCTGACCCTGCTGGGACACCCGTCACCATCTGTAGGGAATTATATAGGGAAACTGACAGATCAATAACGTTACATTGCTATACTGACTCTAATAAAAACTCACATTGCGCTGTCAAAAAACGTCAGAATATCGGACTTCAATCGTTTGGCCGCTGGTTCCATTTCATACACTAATCCAAAAAGATATATATTTTTTAGGTTATTAAGTTGTGATAACGCATCTACAGTGCCTTACCAAAGTATTCACCCCCCTTGGCATTTTTCCTATTTTGTTGCATTACAACCTGTAATTTAAATAGATTTTTATTTGGATTTCATGTAATGGACATACACAAAATAGTCCAAATTGGTGAAGTGAAATGAAAAAAATAACTTGTTTCAAAGAATTATACAAAATAAATAAGGGAAAAGTGTTGCGTGAATATGTATTCACCCCCTTTGCTATGAAGCCCCTAAATAAGATCTGGTGCAACCAATTACCTTCAGAAGTCACAAAATTAGTTAAATAAAGTCCACCTGTGTGCAATCTAAGTGTCACATGATCTGTCACATGATCTCAGAGTCTGCTTAGTGGTGTTGCCCCAGAGTCTGCAACACCACTAAGCAAGGGGCACCACCAAGCAAGTGGCACCATGAAGATCAAGGAGCTCTCCAAACAGGTCAGGGACAAAGTTGTAGAGAAGTACAGATCAGGGTTGCGTTATAAAAAAATATCTGAAACTTTGAACATCCCACGGAGCACCATTAAATCCATTATTAAAAAATTGAAAGAATATGGCACCACAACAAACCTGCCAAGAGAGGGCCGCCCACCAAAAATCACGGACCAGGCAAGGAGGGCATTAATGAGAGAGGCAACAAAGAGACCAAAGATAACCCTGAAGGAGCTACAAAGCTCCACAGCGGAGATTGGAGTATCTGTCCATAGGACCACTTTAAGCCATACACTCCACAGAGCTGGGCTTTACGGAAGAGTGGCCAGAAAAAAGCCATTACTTAAAGAAAAAAAATAAGCAAACACGTTTGGTGTTCGCCAAAAGGCATGTGGGAGACTCCCCAAACATATGGAAGAAGGTACTCTGGTCAGATTAGACTAAAGTTGAGCTTTTTGGCCATCAAGGAAAACGCTATGTCTGGCGCCAACCCAACACCTCTCATCACCCCGAGAACACCATCCCCACAGTGAAGCATGGTGGTGGCAGCATCATGCTGTGGAGATGTTTTTCATCGTCAGGGACCGTGAAACTGTTCAGAATTGAAGGAATGATGGATGGCGCTAAATACAGGGAAATTCTTGAGGGAAACCTGTTTCACTCTTCCAGAGATTTGAGACTGGGACGGAGGTTCACCTTCCAGCAGGACAATGACCATAAGCATACTGCTAAAGGAACACTTGATTGGTTTAAGGGAAAACATTTAAATGTCTTGGAATGGCCTAGTCAAAGCCCAGACCTCAATCCAATTGAGAATCTGTGGTATGACTTAAAGATTGCTGTACACCAGCGGAACCCATCCAACTTGAAGGAGCTGGAGCAGTTTTGCCTTGAAGAATGGGCAAAATCCCCAGTGGCTAGATGTGCCAAGCTTATAGAGGCATACCCCAAGATACTTACAGCTGTAATTGCTGCAAAAAGTGGCTCTACAAAGTATTGACTTTGGGGGGATGAATAGTTATGCACGCCCAAGTTTTCTGTTTTTTTGTCTTATTTCTCGTTTGTTTCACAATAACAAATATTTTGCATCTTCAAAGTGGTAGGCATGTTGTGTAAATCAAATGATACAACCCCCCCCAAAATACATTTTAATTCCAGGTTGTAAGGCAACAAAATAGGAAAAATGCCAAGGGGGGTGAATACTTTCGCAAGCCACTGTATGTGGTTATAACCAGGCCTCCTCAGCGTATCTCAAAGTAAATGGATATTCACGACCACTTTGGAAGAAAATTCATTGTTTCATTAATGCAATAAAAATAATATGCATGTAACTAGAAAGTATGGTTGAATGTAGGCTACACATTTAGACTGATATAACGTGCATAAACAAGATACAAGAAATTCTCTAATGACATAGAAATATCCAAGTTTAACATATATTATTTATTCATATTCTGACAAAAGGATTGTCTATATTCATATTCGGACAATCAAAATTAGGCTATGTATAGCTTCAGGCAGTAAATCAAATGATTTACACTTGTCATTGGACAAACCTTGCATCTTGAGTTGGATTGACATATTGACTAGCCAACCATTGATTGTAGCTTTGTTGGCCCTTCCCTCTCTGATGTAGTGGTAGTGTTATGATTTTTTCTATTAGCATAACAGGGTGGAAAATAGCCTACTATACAGAACTACATTGTTGCAGTATCGGGTTCAACTGATGTGCACATTTCAATAACAGACACCTCAAACTATTTTATTTCAGTGTCAGGGTAGCTATGTTTGTTTTGCAACAATAGAGTAGCACATACAAGTGCAAGTAAAATAAAAAGGTTTGCCAGTTCTCTGCATTGAGTTTCTTATTAAATTTATATATTTTGTAGTAATTCAACTGTATTCAGCCACCCCTGGGGGATCTAGCCTTAAATGGATATATCCTCCAACAAAGACTTCATTCTATATGTAGAATGCTCACCTGCCATACAAGTTCACCAAGTTCAACCACAAAGTTAATTGTGAATGTCAAATAGCATATTTGTTAACTGCTAATGATATTTGTGTCTTGGAGGCGTGCTTTGATGTGGGTGTTTCTTGTGTGTCTTTGCAAGTGGGAAGCGTTTTTACATGCAAAACAGTATCACAGTTATAGTCGCAGGTTGACATTTATTGTCTGAGTCTTGTCCTGGAGGCAGAACTGAGCGATTTCCCCTTAGAAAGGCCAGCTGCAAAGTCAAAATTGGCTTTATTGTGATAATTCACAAAAAACTAACATTTGCTTTTTGGTCTTAATTTAAGGTTAGGGTTTAAGAGCCCCTTAATCCCAGACTTGGGACCACACAGCCACTCCACTGAATAGCAGGCTAGTGATTACTTTGCAATGCTAGCAGTTAGCCACTGATTCCTTCCAAACCACTCATTGTTGAATTTGCGATTTCCAACTTGTGTAATGTTTATGTCCAATGGCCGAGCACTGATACATTTTATCTATAATTTCTCTTCATTATTTATCTTCAGATGACAAGGATTAAAAATGATTTGCCAGTAGATTGTCGACTTGATTCATGATGATGACTGCTAGCTAAGATTTAGAAAGTATGACGTTGACATGATCAGTCCAATCAAAGCTACTGTAGATATAATGTGATTTGACATCATTTTATCTGTGGCCAATGACCTTGAGCCTTCTTGGATTGGCACTTCTAATGTAACTGTATAACAGCACCCAAGGGGCTTTAATTTTCTAGCTCTACCCTTAGACTTGGCGATGACATAGTGTCCCCATGAGTGACAGAACACTGAGCCAATCATGGCGCAACTAGAGAACATTACCAATACCTACGCTCCGTATTTTCCACTGGCTGCCCCACCACCACAGAAAGCAATGAGCTAGGCTGAAACACTTTTTGGAGGTGCCTTACTCAAAAAATCAGAAAAGAGACCATGTTTGTATGCGGCTTTACTAACTTAATGATTTTTTTTTTTTTTTTTTACATTGTTTGCAAACTGATATGTGACAAATATTAATGCCAAAATAACATGCAAAACAGGCAAGCTAAAAATGTGGTGTTCAGCCCCCCCTGCCCTGAATGATGGGTTGCCACTGGGCATTAGGGTTAGCAGTGTGGTTAAGGTTAGGTTTCAAATCAGATTTTGACTTTGTGGCTGTGCCAGCTAGTGGCTTTGTGGCTGCCTCCAGATCAAGATTCATGATGAAAAACGCTATCCTGCGTTATAGTCACTCACCTCTCTAGATAACTTGAAAACAAGTCTAACCAGCTCTGCTAGGGTGACTGCAATGGTTAGTGTGAGTTCTCTCATTTGTGTCACTGTGACTTATCTCATTCATCTTCCAAATGTTATAACAGGAATGGCCAATCCTCCTCCTGGTGAGCCACTGGGTAACCTACGATATAGGCTTCTTGAACAACAATATGCAACAATATGCAAAGCTACTCTGTCGAGTGTGCTTTATTCTTAATACTCTCAGAAAATAAATGATGTCAATAATTCTTGTGGGGACAATGCTGTAAAATAATTTTTATTTATAGTTGTGATAACGCACTATGTTCTTAACCAGGCCTCTCCGCTTTTGAAGGCAATTCATTGTTTCATTGATGCAATAATCATAATATGCATGTAACTAGAAAGTATGGTTGAATGTAGTCTACACATTTAGAGTAATATAAAATGAATAAACAAGATAAAAGAATACTGAACAGAAATATTACATTCTGAATTTAAATTTAATTTAATTACTACACAAATGTTTCCCCAATTTGAACATATATTCTATATTCATATTCTGACAAAATTATTGTCTATAATAATATTTGGACAATTAGAAATTATGTATTTTTACTGTCTTATAGGCTATGTATAGCATCAGGCAGGAACAGTAACAAAAACAGAGCAACTCCCAAATATGAGGGACTAACCTCCAAATAGGCGGAGTCAAATTATTTACACTTGTGATTGGACAAACCTTGCATCTTGAGTTGGATGAACATATTGACTAGCCAACCATTGATTGTAGCTTTACTGGCCCTTCCCTCTGTGATGAAATAGTTGTAGTTATATTTTTTTTCTATCAGGCTAAGAAGATGAAAAATAGCTTCCATACAGAGCTACATTTTGCAGTATCGGTCAACGGAAGTGCAATGTTCGTTAACAGACACCTCAAACTAGTTTTAACTATTTTATTTCAGTGCCAGGGTAGCTAAGTTTGTTTTGCAACAATATTTGTTTTGCAACAAGAGTATCATTTAAAAGTGAAAGAAAAAGTTTGCCAGTTGTCTGCATTGAGTTTCTTGATAAAGTTACATATTTTGTAGTTATTCACCTGTATTCAGCCACCCCTGGGGGATTTAGCCTTGAATGGATAGATCCTCCAACAAAGACTTCATTCTTTATGTAAAATACTCACCTGCCATGCATGACTACCAAGTTCACCATGTTTGAACGTGTAAGTTTGTCTTGTGGAGGCAGTGTGGCTTTGAGAAAATATGTTTATTGTGAATTACATTTTACATTTACGTCATTTAGCAGACGCTGTTATCCAGAGCGACTTACAAATTGGTGCATTCACCTTATAGCCAGTGGGGATAACCACTTTACAATATGTTTTTTGTTTTTTTGGGGTGGGGTGGGGTAAGGTGGGGTAGAAGGATTACTTTATCCTATCCCAGGTATTCCTTAAAGAGGTGGGGTTTCAAGTGTCTCCGGAAGGTGGTGAGTGACTCCTGGCATTGTGAGGGAGCTTGTTCCACCATGTCACGAGTGGAGTGTAGTGGGATGTGGAATCACACGCAGGACACAGAGAATAAATCCAAAGCACTTTAGTGAAAGTCCTTGAGTAAGCCCAAAACTGACAACAGGTCACGGGCGCAAACAAACGCACACTAGAACAAAAACGTCAGTATGCACAAAGTGCAGGTCTCTCTACAAAATAATCCAAAAATGAGAGAGAGAGCAAAACACAGAGCAAAACAACCACACGACAGCAGAACAATTACACACAACACCTAAACTAACAACAAGGAACTAAATAGGGTGCTTAATGAGACATAACACAAAACAGGTGTGACAAACAGACAAAACCAATCAAACAAGAAACATAGAACGGTGGCAGCTAGTACTCCGGAGACGACGACCGCCGAAACCTGCCCGAACAAGGAGGAGGGGCCGCCTCGGCCGAAACCGTGACAGTACCCCCCCCTTGACGCGCGGCTCCAGCCGTGCGCCGCCCCCGGCCTCGGGGACGACCCGGAGGACGCGGAGCAGGGCGCGTAGGATGACCACGATGGAATTCGGTCAGCAGGGACGGATCCAGAATGTCCCTCCTCGGCACCCAGCACCGCTCCTCCGGACCGTACCCCTCCCACTCCACGAGATATTGGAGACCCCCCATCCGGCGTCTCGAATCCAGGATGGTCCGAACAGTGTACGCCGGAGCCCCCTCGATGTCCAACGGGGGCGGAGGAGTCTCCTCAATCTCAAAGTCCTGGAGTGGACCAGCTACCACCGGCCTGAGGAGAGACACATGGAACGAGGGGTTAATATTCTTGTAATCAATGGGCAGTTGTAACCTGTAACACACCTCGTTCAATCTCCTCAGGACTTTAAAAGGCCCCACAAACCGCCGACCCAGCTTCCGGCAGGGCAGGCGGAGGGGCAGGTTTCTGGTTGAGAGCCAGACTCGATCTCCAGGTGCGTACACTGGCCCCTCACTGCGGTGTAGGTCGGCGCTCGTCTTCTGTCGACGGATGGCTCGCTGCAGATGGACGTGTGCAGCGTTCCACGTCTCCTCCGAGCGCCGCACCCACTCATCCACAGCAGGGGCCTCAATCTGGCTCTCATGCCAAGGTGCCAGAACCGGCTGGTACCCTAACACACACTGGAAAGGGGTTAGTCTAGTGGAGGAGTGGCGGAGAGAGTTCTGTGCCATCTCGGCCCAGGGCACATATCTCGCCCACTCCTCCGGCCGGCCCTGACAATATGACCTCAGAAACCTACCCACATCCTGGTTGACTCATTCGACCTGCCCATTACTCTCCGGGTGGTAACCCGAGGTAAGGCTCACCGAGACCCCCAACCGTTCCATAAAGGCTCTCCAGACTCTGGAGGTAAACTGGGGGCCTCGATCGGACACTATATCCTCGGGTACCCCGTAATGCCGGAAGACGTGAGTAAATAGAGCCTCAGCGGTCTGTAGGGCAGTAGGAAGACCCGGCATGGGAAGGAGACGACAGGCCTTCGAGAACCGATCCACAACGACCAGGATGGTGGTATTCCCTTGTGAGGAGGGAAGGTCGGTAACAAAATCCACCGAGAGGTGAGACCAGGGTCGTTGTGGAACGGGCAGGGGTTGTAATTTACCCCTGGGCAAGTGTCTGGGCGCCTTACACTGGGCACACACTGAGCAGGAGGAGACATAAACCCTCACATCCCTGGCTAACGTTGGCCACCAGTACTTAGTACTAAGGCAGTGCACTGTCCGGCCAATACCTGGATGTCCAGAGGAGGGTGACGTGTGAGCCCAATAAATCAGCCGATCCCGGACCTCGAGCGGGACGTACGTCCGACCCACCGGACACTGTGGAGGGCTAGGGTCGGTGCGTAATGCCCGCTCGATCTCCGCATCGACCTCCCACACCACCGGTGCCACCAGACAAGACTCCGGTAGTATGGGAATGGGCTCCACGCACCTCTCCTCCGTGTCATACCGCCGGGACAGGGCATCTGCCTTCCCGTTCTGGGACCCAGGGATGTAAGTGATCTTAAACACAAACCTGGCGAGAAACATAGTCCATCGAGCCTGGCGAGGATTCAGTCTCCTAGCTGCCCGAATGTATTCCAGGTTACGGTGGTCGGTCAGAATGAGGAAAGGGTGTTGAGCCCCCTCAAGCCAATGCCTCCACACCTTTAGGGCCTGTACTACGGCTAACAGCTCCCTGTCCCCTACGTCATAATTTCGCTCCGCCGGACTGAGCTTCTTAGAATAAAAAGCACAGGGGCGGAGCTTAGGTGGTGTGCCGGACCGTTGTGAAAGAACTGCCCCGATACCGGCCTCAGACGCGTCCACCTCTACTTGGAAGGGTAAAGCGGGATCCGGGTGCGCCAGCACTGGAGCCGAGGTAAACAGGTCCTTCAGTCTCCCAAAGGCCCTGTCCGCCTCAGCCGACCACCGCAAGCGCACCGGACCCCCCTTCAGAAGAGACGTTATGGGAGCTGCCACCTGTCCAAAACCCCGGATAAACCTCCGGTAGTAATTCGCAAAACCCAAGAACCGCTGCACCTCTTTAACCGTAGTTGGGGTTTGCCAATTACGCACGGCAGACACCCGGTCAACCTCCATTCTCACCCCTGACGCAGACAACTGGTAACCCAAAAAGGAGACTGACTCCTGGAAGAACAGACATTTCTCGGCTTTGACATACAGGTCATGCTCCAACAGTCTCCTCAATACCCTGCGCACCAGGGCTACATGCTCGGCCCGAGTAGAACTGTACACAAGAATATCATCTATGTACACCACTACTCCCTGCGCCTGCATGTCCCGGAAAATCTCATCTACAAACGATTGGAAGACTGATGGAGCATTCATTAAACCATATGGCATGACGAGATACTCGTAATGGCCGGAGGTAGTACTAAATGCTGTCTTCCACTCATCGCCCTCCCTAATGCGCACCAAGTTACAGTGTGGAAAAAAAGTATTTAGTCAGCCACCAATTGTGCAAGTTCTCCCACTTAAAAAGATGAGAGAGGCCTGTAATTTTCATCATAGGTACACGTCAACTATGACAGACAAAATTAGGAAAAAAAATCCAGAAAATCACATTGTAGGAATTTTAATGAATTTATTTGCAAATTATGGTGGAAAATAAGTATTTGGTCAATAACAAAAGTTTCTCAATACTTTGTTATATACCCTTTGTTGGCAATGACACAGGTCAAACGTTTTCTGTAAGTCTTCACAAGGTTTTCACACACTGTTGCTGGTATTTTGGCCCATTCCTCCATGCAGATCTCCTCTAGAGCAGTGATGTTTTGGGGCTGTCGCTGGGCAACACAGACTTTCAACTCCCTCCAAAGATTTTCTATGGGGTTGAGATCTGGAGACTCCAGGACCTTGAAATGCTTCTTACGAAGCCACTCCTTCGTTGCCCGGGCGGTGTGTTTGGGATCATTGTCATGCTGAAAGACCCAGCCACATTTCATCTTCAATGCCCTTGCTGATGGAAGGAGGTTTTCACTCAAAATCTCACGATACATGGCCCCATTCATTCTTTCCTTTACACGGATCAGTCGTCCTGGTCCCTTTGCAGAAAAACAGCCCCAAAGTATGATGTTTTCACTCCCATGCTTCACAGTAGGTATGGTGTTCTTTGGATGCAACTCAGCATTCTTTGTCCTCCAAACACGACGAGTTGAGTTTTTACCAAAAAGTTCTATTTTGGTTTCATCTGACCATATGACATTCTCCCAATCCTCTTCTGGATGCACTCTAGCAAACTTCAGACGGGCCTGGACATGTACTGGCTTAAGCAGGGGGACACGTCTAGCACTGCAGGATTTGAGTCCCTGGCGGCGTAGTGTGTTACTGATGGTAGGCTTTGTTACTTTGGTCCCAGCTCTCTGCAGGTCATTCACTAGGTCCCCCCGTGTGGTTCTGGGATTTTTGCTCACCGTTCTTGTGATCATTTTGACCCCACGGGGTGAGATCTTGCGTGGAGCCCCAGATCGAGGGAGATTATCAGTGGTCTTGTATGTCTTCCATTTCCTAATAATTGCTCCCACAGTTGATTTCTTCAAACCAAGCTGCTTACCTATTGCAGATTCAGTCTTCCCAGCCTGGTGCAGGTCTACAATTTTGTTTCTGGTGTCCTTTGACAGCTCTTTGGTCTTGGCTATAGTGGAGTTTGGAGTGTGACTGTTTGAGGTTGTGGACAGGTGTCTTTTATACTGATAACAAGTTCAAACAGGTGCCATTAATACAGGTAACGAGTGGAGGACAGAGGAGCCTCTTAAAGAAGTTGTTACAGGTCTGTGAGAGCCAGAAATCTTGCTTGTTTGTAGGTGACCAAATACTTATTTTCCACCATAATTTGCAAATAAATTCATTAAAGATCCTACAATGTGATTTTCTGGATTTTCTTTTCTCAATTTGTCTGTCATAGTTGACGTGTACCTATGATGAAAATTACAGGTCTCTCTCATCTTTTTAAGTGGGAGAACTTGCACAATTGGTGGCTGACTAAATACTTTTTTTCCCCACTTTATATGCGCTCCTGAGGTCCAATTTTGTGAAGAACCGTGCCCCGTGTAATGACTCCGTCATGGTCGCAATCAGCGGGAGTGGATAACTATATTTCACAGTCACCTGATTGAGACCGCGGTAATCAATACACGGACGCAAACCTCCATCCTTTTTCTTCACAAAAAAGAAGCTCGAGGACGCGGGAGAAGTGGAGGGCCGTATGTATCCCTGTCTCAGAGACTCGGCAATGTAAGTCTCCATTGCCCTTTTCTCCTCCTGTGACAAAGGATACACATGGCTCCGCGGGAGCGCAGCTCCTGTCTGGAGGTCTATCGCACAATCCCCCTGTCTATGAGGCGGCAACCGTGCCGCTCTGGTCTTACTAAACACGAGTGCCAAATCCTCATACTCAGGCGGAATGTGCAGTGCTGGCATCTGGTTCGGGCTCTCCACCGAGGTCGCCCCTACGGAAACACCCAGACATAGCCCCTCACCCTGAGCAGACCACCCTTTAAGAGCCTTCTCTCGCCACGAAATCGTAGGATCATGGGTAACCAACCAGGGAAGCCCCAGTACCACCGGATACGCAGGAGAGTCGATCAGATAGAGTTGAATCGTCTCCTCATGACCCCCCTGCGTCATCATCCTAAGTGGCGCAGTGACCTCCCTAATCAACCCAGATCCTAACGGACGACTATCTAAGGCATGTACAGGGAAAGGCTTATCGACTGGAAGGAGGGGAATCCCTAACTCAACACAGAATTTACGATCTACAAAATTCCCAGCTGCGCCTGAATCGACTAGCGCCTTATGCTGGGAACGAGGTGCAACCTGTGGGAAACAAACAGGTAATGTAATGTGTACGACAGAAAGCTCTGGGTAAGTAGGGCGCCTACTCACCTGGGAGGACTCCCCAATGTGTGACCTGCCATCTCCCTCACCAGGGGACCCTCCCCAGCACCTAGCCGCGGTGTGCCCTCCGCGGCCACAGTTGGTGCAGGAGACTGCCCCCCTCGGGCTCCTTCCTCTCCTCCCTCTAGCGCCAGCACCTCCGAGCTCCATCGGGCTCGGCTCGGAGGCGCTGGAGGGTGGAATGGGAGGCCCCCACCTGGGACGTCCGCGGGTCGCGAGCAGGGTGTCCAGCCGAATGGCCATGTCCACCAACTGGTCAAATGTTAGTGTAGTATCCCTGCACGCTAACTCTCTGCGGACGTCCTCCCGAAGGCTACATCTAAAGTGGTCTATGAGGGCCCTCTCATTCCACCCTGCATCTGCCGCTAGAGTCCGGAACTCCAGCGCAAACTCTTGAGCGCTCCTCATCCCCTGTCGGAGGTAGAATAGACGCTCCCCCGCCGCCTTCCCTTCTGGTGGATGGTCGAAGACAGCACGGAAGCGGCGGGAGAACTCCGCATAGGTGACTGTGGCGGCGTCTATTCCCCTCCATTCGGCGTTGGCCCACTCCAACGCCTTGCCGGTGAGACAGGAGATGAGGGCGGAAACGCTCTCGTATCCCGAGGGCGCCGGGTATATGGTGGCAAGGTAGAGCTCCACTTGTAATAGGAACCCCTGACACCCGGCAGCGGTGCCGTCGTACGCCCTCGGGAGCGAGAGCCGAATCCCACTGGGTTTCGGTAGTTGGACGGGCGGGCTGACCGATGGTGATGGTGCGATAGGTGGGGGTGTGGGTACCCCGCTGGTCTCCCATCGATGGAGGGTGTTCATGACGCGGTCCAAGGCGTGCCCGATTTGGTTGATCCGCTCCTCTTGACCACGAAGACGCTCCTCCATGATCTCGGTAGGTGCGGGTGCTCCTGCTGATTCCATCAGATGTTGTGTAATTCTGTCACGAGTGGAGTGTAGTGGGATGTGGAATCACACGCAGGACACAGAGAATAAATCCAAAGCACTTTAGTGAAAGTCCTTGAGTAAGCCCAAAACCGACAACAGGTCACGGGCGCAAACAAACGCACACTAGAACAAAAACGTCAGTATGCACAAAGTGCAGGTCTCTCTACAAAATAATCCAAAAATGAGAGAGAGAGCAAAACACAGAGCAAAACAACCACACGACAGCAGAACAATTACACACAACACCTAAACTAACAACAAGGAACTAAATAGGGTGCTTAATGAGACATAACACAAAACAGGTGTGACAAACAGACAAAACCAATCAAACAAGAAACATAGAGCGGTGGCAGCTAGTACTCCGGAGACGACGACCGCCGAAACCTGCCCGAACAAGGAGGAGGGGCCGCCTCGGCCGAAACCGTGACACACCATTGGGGTGCCAGAGCAGCGAACAGTTTTGACTGGGCTGAGCGGGAACTGTGCTTCCGCAGAGGTAGTGGGGCCAGCAGGCCAGAGGTGGATGAACGCAATGCCCTCGTTTGGGTGTAGGGACTGATCAGAGCCTGAAGGTACGGAGGTGCCGTTCCCCTCACAGCTCCGTAGGCAAGCACCATGGTCTTGTAGCAGATGCGAGCTTCAACTGGAAGCCAGTGGAGTGTGCGGAGGAGCGGGGTGACGTGAGAGAACTTGGGAAGGTTGAACACCAGACGGGCTGCGGCATTCTGGATGAGTTGTAGGGGTTTAATGGCACAGGCAGGGAGCCCAGCCAACAGCGAGTTGCAGTAATCCAGACAGGAGATGACAAGTGCCTGGATTAGGACCTGTGCCGCTTCCTGTGTAAGGCAGGGTCGTACTCTCCGAATGTTGTAGAGCATGAACCTACAGGATCGGGTCACCGCCTTGATGTTAACGGAGAACGACAGGGTGTTGTCCAGGGTCACGCCAAGGCTCTTCGCACTCTGGGAGGAGGACACAACGGAGTTGTCAACCGTGATGGCGAGATCATGGAACGTGCAGTCCTTCCCCGGGAGGAAGAGCAGCTCCGTCTTGCCGAGGTTCAGCTTGAGGTGGTGATCCGTCATCCACACTGATATGTCTGCCAGACATGCAGAGATGTGATAAGGGACATAGCCAGCGGTCAAGGATGAGTTGATGAGCGAGGTGAGGTAAGGGAGAAGGTCACCGGAGATGGTCTGGAGAAGAGAGGAGGGGATAGGGTCAAGCGGGCAGGTTGTTAGGCGGCCGGCCGTCACAAGTCGCAAGATTTCATCTGGAGAGAGAGGGGAGAAAGAAGTCAAAGCATAGGGTAGGGCAGTGTGATCAGGACCAGCAGTGTCATTTGACTTAACAAACGAGGATCGGATGTCGTCAACCTTCTTTTCAAAATGGTTGACGAAGTCATCCACAGAGAGGGGGGGGGGGGGGGGGATTCAGCAGGGAGGAGAAGGTGGCAAAGAGCTTCCTAGGGTTAGAGGCGGATGCTTGGAATTTAGAGTGGTAGAAAGTGGCTTTAGCAGCAGAAACAGATGAAGAAAATGTAGAGAGGAGGGAGTGAAAAGATGCCAGGTCCGCAGGGAGTCTAGTTTTCCTCCATTTCCGCTCGGCTGCCCGGAGCCCTGTTCTGTGAGCTCGCAATGAGTCATCAAGCCACGGAGCAGGAGGGGAGGACCGAGCCGGCCAGGAGGATAGGGGACATAGAGAGTCAAAGGATGCAGAAAGGGAGGAGAGGAGGGTTGAGGAGGCAGAATCAGGAGATTGGAGGGAGAAGGTTTGAGCAGGGGGAAGAGATGATAGGATGGAAGAGGAGAGAGTAGCGGGAGAGAGAGAGCGAAGGTTGCGACGGCGCATTACCATCTGAGTAGGGGCGGAGTGAGTAGTGTTGGAGGAGAGCGAGAGAGAAAAGGATACAAAGTAGTGGTCGGAGACATGGAGGGGAGTTGCAGTGAGATTAGTAGAAGAACAGCATCTAGAAAAGATGAGGTCAAGCGTATTGCCTGCCTTGTGAGTAGGGGGGGACGGTGAGAGGGTGAGGTCAAAAGAGGAGAGAAGTGGAAAGAAGGAGGCAGAGAGAAATGAGTCAAAGGTAGACGTAGGGAGGTTGAAGTCACCCAGAACTGTGAGGGGTGAGCCATCCTCAGGAAAGGAACTTATCAAGGCGTCAAGCTCATTGATGAACTCTCAAAGGGAACCTGGAGGGCGATAAATGACAAGGATGTTAAGCTTGATTGGGCTAGTGACTGTGACAGCATGGAATTCAAATGAGGAGATAGACAGATGGGTCAGGGGAAAAAGAGAGAATGTCCACTTGGGAGAGATGAGGATTCCTGTGCCACCACCCCGCTGACCAGATGCTCTTGGGGTATGCGAGAACACATGGTCAGACGAGGAAAGAGCAGTAGGAGTAGCAGTGTTTTCAGTGGTAATCCATGTTTCCGTCAGCGCCAAGAAGTCGAGGGACTGGAGGGTAGCATAGGCTGAGATGAACTCTGCCTTGTTGGCAGCAGAACGGCAGTTCCAGAGGCTGCCTGAGACCTGGAACTCCACGTGGGTGGTGCGTGCAGGGACCACCAGGTTAGAGAGGCAGCAGCCACGCGGTGTAAGGCGTTTGTATAGCCTGTGCGGAGAGGAGAGAACAGGGATAGACAGAGGCATAGTTGACAGGCTACAGAAAATGGCTACAATAATGCAAAGGAGATCGGAATGAAATGAACTAAACATCTGGGAAAGGAGAGAGTGGGGCCTCCCTCACTTACGTTTCACAGAAACACCCAAATATAACTCTCCCAACTTCCACCTCAGAAACTATAATTGTTGTAAACTACAGCGGTTCAATGTTTTCTAGGAATAGACTAACTTAGTTTATTCAGCTAGCTAACTTGGTGCAGTATTCTTCCGTGAAAGTCGTCCAGGGCACCTAGTCATATGACACACAGCCAACTAGCATGCCGGACTCCAACAACACGGTTTAGCACCAATACTCGGCCACAACAAACCACCAGTGTGTCAACACGCCAAGCAGATCATTTGTGTCCATGTCTAACGTTGTGGGTTAGTCCCGACAGCTTGAGCGAGTCCGTCGTCAACTTATTCAGCCAGTTAGTTAGCTAGAATAGTTAGCATACTAGCTAGCCATTGCTTTCAGACAAAGAAGAAACCCGTCCTCCCACGGCACGAACACACAGAGAGAGCCAAGCTAACGTTAACTAGTCACCCATGTCCCGAATTCCCTTGAACGACTCTGGCTACCAGTATGTAAAAACAAAACACAAATGTAGGTTATAACTTACCCCTAGCAGCTACTGTTAGCTAGCCAAGTGCAAAGCTAGCCACTGAATTGACTCAGCCAGTTCGCGTTTGTTCACTAGGTCGTTCCAGCTATTGTTTACTAGTAGCTATCCAGGTAGCAACAAGCTAGCTAAATTTCAAGCACAGTAGCCACTTACTACCTAACGTTAACGCTTCAGACAATGAGGTTAGAAAAACAGCTGAATGGTAGGCATTATTGTATGTAATTATTGTAGGCAGATAGCTGGCGTAATTACAGGTATTCTTAGGCGTGAAACAACAATCCACAGTTGCTAATAGTTACCAGTAGCTACCCGCCAGCTAGTCCAGGTAGTGGGTTAGCTAGCTTCGTGCTTCGCCGGGCTCAGCCGAATACAATACTAACCTACAATAATTACATACAACAACCCACGATAACTACCTACAATACCTAACTACAATCTAAATACATAGTTTAAGCTTTACTCGACAAAGCCCAAACTATGTATATAAGCCATATAAGCCAAGCTTACCTCCCGCCAGAGAGAGACACAACCTCACCCGACGATACGACGATACAATCATGAATGTCAAATAGCATGTTAGTTCATTAACAGCCAAAGAGATGTTTGTATTGGAGGCATGCTTTGGTGTGGGTGTTTCTTGTGTGTGTCTTTGAAAGTGGGAAGCGTTCGTACCTGCAAAACAGAAACATGGTTATAGTCAGATAACTTGAAAACTAGTCTAACCACCTCGGCTAGGGCGTCTAAAATGGTCAGAGTGAGGTGTTCTCTCATTTGTGTCACCCTAACCTAACGTAGCAAGCGTTAAAAAAATCTGAGCGCCGTTTCTTTCTTTCTGGTTCTGATGAAAGAAAAAAAACTGTCTGGAGGTTCTCTTCTGCACTGTTCAACCAATCCAGTAAATGTGGAGGAGGAGTTAAGATGGCTGGAACACAGGCTCTCTTTCCCCTTAAAAAACTGGATGCATCCACTTTTTTTTCCAACCGCAGAGGGTGGTGTCACCCAGACTTATCTGCTTACCTTCCAAATTTTTAACCTCTTACAACACATTAGATCTTTGAAATGCAAGAGAAAGGCCACAATATAATATTGCAGTTTACGCACAATTTAGATGTCGGCCACTAGATGGGAGCAGTGTGTGTGCAAAGTTTCAGATTGATCCAGTGAAGTGTTGCAATACTGGACTATTTTGTATCAAGTCTGCCCAAATGTGCCGAATTGGTCAATTGATACATTTTCAAGTACATAACTATAGAGAATATAGAAAAATGATATGGTAATACAAAATCTAAGTTTACACACTCCCAGGAATGTCATACATGATGGATCATTAGTTTATACACTAACTTTCACATATCTAGATGGCCGGGCGGGGTGTGTGTGGAGCCAGAGACAGCAGGCGTTCGAAGTGTAGAAGCCAGTTCCTATATTTGAATATAAAAATTGATTTTATCAAACAAAACTATGCTAAATTTTATCTTTGGGTCCCTTAGGATGATAAATCAGAGCAAGATTACTGAATGTAAGAACATTATTTACCTTCAGAGGTGAATGTATCAAACCAGTTGCAGTGATACGTTTTTTGTTGTTGTGCACACTCCTCAAACAATAACATGGTATTTTTTTCACAGTAATAGCTACTGTAAATTGGACAGTGCAGTTAGATTAACAAGAATGTAAGCTTTCTGCCCATATAAGACATGTCTATGTCCTGGAAAGTTTGCTGTTACATACAACAGTCTTGCTAATCACATTAGTGCATGTTAGCTCAACCGTCCCGTATATGGGACACCGATCCCGTAGAGGTTAAACAGGAGTGGCCAGTCCTCCTCCTGGTGAGCCATTGGGTATCCTACCCTATACACGTTTGTTCCAGACTGCTCAAACACACCTGATTCTACTAATTAGCTGCTCATCTTGACGTTGATTAGCTGAATCAGGTGCGTTAGAGCAGGGCTGGAACAAAGTATTACCTAGGCTACCCAGTAGCTCTACAGGAGGATATTTTAATTTGCTGATGATAAATCATATGTTCCAAGGTTAATTATGAGAATAAAATTAAAACATACAGGTGATGGTCTTAACAGGAGTTTAAAACAATGTTCCACCCTTATTCCTACATTGTGAATACAGTACAATTCATCAACCATCACAACTACTCAGAGGCCTGGGAAGAGATAGAAGTGCTTTGGTAGAGTGGCTCTGTCTTTGGTCGGTATCTGTCTGGGGAAATCATCAATTCAACCCATGACCAGTATGGAACAAAATACAAACAGGTTATTGTGGCTCAAAGTAAATCAAAGCTGATACATTTTTCCAGGCAGCGGAATGCAATGAAGAAAGACCATTGTTAACTGTTCTGTTCCCAGATACTTGCCTTCTTGAACAATTCTCATATGCTCATCACATGTTTTGTCACGGTCAAAACATATTGATGCAACAGTAGCTAAGATTGGGAGAGGTCTTTCTGTAATAAAGCACTACTCTGCTTTCTTACAGGCCCTAGTTTTGTCGCACCTGGACTACTACCCAGTCATATGGTCAAGTACCACAAAGAGGGACAAATTCCAGTTGGCCCAGAACAGTGCAGCAATGCTGGCCCTTAAATGTACACGGAGAGCTAATAACATGCATGTCAATCTCTCCTGGCTCAAAGTAGAGGAGAGATTGACTGCATCACTACTTGTCTTTTTGAGAGGTAAATTAAAATAACAAGAAAAGCATGCCGTCTGGTTTGCTTAATATAAGGAATGTGAAATGATTCATAGTTGTACTTTTACTTTTGATACAGAGGTATATTTTAGCAATTACATTTTATTTTCATACTTAAGTACAGTGCATTCGGAAAGTATTCAGACCCCTTGACTTTTTCCACATTTTGTAACATTACAGCCTTATTCTAAAATGGATGAAATTGTTTTTCCCCCTCAATCTACACACAATACCCCATAATGCAAATTTGAGGACAAGGCTACCGAAGTGCTATCAACATATGGACTGTTGTACTCGCCCTGCCAAAATCCTCGACCATTGCTATTCAAACTTCCGGGATGGTTATAAGGCCCTCCCCCGCCCTCCTTTCGGCAAATCTGACCACGACTCCATTTTGAGTTTCTGCCTATAGGAAGGGAGGAGCAAACAGGAAATATCCGTGCTAAGGACTATTAAACACTGTTCTGACCAATCGGAATCCACGCTTCAAGATTGTTTTGATCACACGGACTGGGATATGTTCCGGGTAGCTTCCGAAAATAATTTAGATGAATACACTGAAACGGTGACTGAGTTTATCAGGAAGTGTATAGCTGATGTTGTTCCCACTGTGACTATTAAAACCTACCCTAACCAGAAACCGTGGATAGATGGCAGCATTCGCACCAATCTGAAAGCGCGAACCACCGCATTCAACCATGGCAAGGTGACTGGGAATATGGCAGAATACAAACAGTGTAGCTACTCATTCCGCAAGTACCACAAAGAGGGACAAATTCCAGTTGGCCCAGAACAGAGCAGCATGGCTGGCCCTTAAAATGTACACGGAGAGCTAACATCAATAACATGCATGTCAATCTATCCTGGCTCAAAGTAGAGGAGAGATTGACTGCATCACTACTTGTCTTTTTGAGAGGTATTGACATGTTGAAAGCACCATGCTGTCTAGCGCTCAGACACCCATGCATACCCCACAAGACATGCCACCAGGGGTCTCTTCACAGTCCCAAAGTCCAGAACAGACTCCGGGAAACACACAGTACTACATACTACATATTCATGACTACATGGAACTCTACTTTTTTATTATTTAGATATGTTTCTGCTTATAATTTCTAACATTTTGGTAGACTATTTGTTAGTTAACTTTTCTATAGTTAGATACATGCAGCTTCTCTACTGCCATATCTTTCCATAGAAGACTAAATAAACACTTGCTAACCAAAATATCATAAATCGATAGAATGAATACTTCAATTTAGTTGACATCAGTAAAGTTTTCTCTGTCATCTCTGGTTCCTTCGCGGAGCCAAGACGTTTAGGGACCGGGGAGAAAATGCAATAACTCAAAAAAACTGGAAATACTTTCTGTGCGAAATTTTCAAATGACATCATTTTGAACAGTTTAAGGAAATAGAAAGCTTTGAAAATGACCCAACATGTTTCTGATAAAAATACTGGTTAAAATACTATCAGGTTTTATGATGCTGATAAAGATAGCACCTCTATACAGATGGTATCTAACTGCGCATTCGCATTCTCTCAAGATGCTGAAAGAAATCAATTATATTTCTCCACTCCTGTTCCCGAGCCCAAATTTGGCCTACATTTGGTGTATCATTTTACTGCAAGAAATGCTTAATTCTGCAGGAGTTAATATTAAGGCTATGTGAGAGGTTATAGACCTACAGTCTGTGTCCAGATTTCAGTTTCCATTTAACCCATCTGAACAATAGGCTACAGTTCTCTTGACGTGCTATACGCCTATTTGAAGTCCCAATCTTGTGACTGTCTAATCTGTGTAGTGCCTCAATCAACACACATAACATAGCTGACACTGCTTTCATCCTCTTTTACCACTTCACCCAATTTTTCCCAAACATTACTTTTCTGGCCCTCCCTTCTCTTTATTTTCAACTCTCCATTTTACAGCTTTTCTTTTATTGAATTAAACTCTGACATTGTCCTTTTTGCCTCAATGGAGCAACATTAACTTTCTCTGCCCGTTCTCAAAATAATTTGGTGACTGGCATATAGGCTATTTGGTACGCCTACCGTTTGGTCGTAAAGCTTAGGTTTATACACTAATGCGATATAGCCTAAAATAATGAACGAAAAACCTCAATGTAGCCTATAGATATATATAAATTGTACAAGAATTATAAATGTTTTGATGTTTTAAGGTAGGCTTTTGTTTTCTCTTCATTCAACCAAAATTCAAGCCTGATGCTACATGAGCCTGATGAGCCATACATTAAATACATTTTATGAGCCTTACATTAAAGACATTTAATGAGCCCAAGCCCAAAAAAGGCCAAATGATTGTGCCATTATCCAATACATATATGATATAGGCTGCTGCATATTACGCACGACAGCAAAACATAAAAGCCCATAGATGTAGCTAGCTACAGTGGGGAAAAAAGTATTTAGTCAGCCACCAATTGTGCAAGTTCTCCCACTTAAAAAGATGAGAGAGGCCTGTAATTTTCATCATAGGTACACGTCAACTATGACAGACAAATTGAGAAAAAAAATCCAGAAAATCACATTGTAGGATTTTTTATGAATTTATTTGCAAATTATGGTGGAAAATAAGTATTTGGTCAATAACAAAAGTTTCTCAATACTTTGTTATATACCCTTTGTTGGCAATGACACAGGTCAAACGTTTTCTGTAAGTCTTCACAAGGTTTTCACACACTGTTGCTGGTATTTTGGCCCATTCCTCCATGCAGATCTCCTCTAGAGCAGTGATGTTTTGGGGCTGTCGCTGGGCAACACGGACTTTCAACTCCCTCCAAAGATTTTCTATGGGGTTGAGATCTGGAGACTGGCTAGGCCACTCCAGGACCTTGAAATGCTTCTTACGAAGCCACTCCTTCGTTGCCCGGGCGGTGTGTTTGGGATCATTGTCATGCTGAAAGACCCAGCCACGTTTCATCTTCAATGCCCTTGCTGATGGAAGGAGGTTTTCACTCAAAATCTCATGATACATGGCCCCATTCATTCTTTCCTTTACACGGATCAGTCGTCCTGGTCCCTTTGCAGAAAAACAGCCCCAAAGCATGATGTTTCAACCCCCATGCTTCATAGTAGGTATGGTGTTCTTTTGATGCAACTCAGCATTCTTTGTCCTCCAAACACGACGAGTTGAGTTTTTACCAAAAAGTTATATTTTGGTTTCATCTGACCATATGACATTCTCCCAATCCTCTTCTGGATCATCCAAATGCACTCTAGCAAACTTTAGACGGGCCTGGACATGTACTGGCTTAAGCAGGGGGACACGTCTGGCACTGCAGGATTTGAGTCCCTGGCGGCGTAGTGTGTTACTGATGGTAGGCTTTGTTACTTTGGTCCCAGCTCTCTGCAGGTCATTCACTAGGTCCCCCCGTGTGGTTCTGGGATTTTTGCTCACCGTTCTTGTGATCATTTTGACCCCACGGGGTGAGATCTTGCGTGGAGCCCCAGATCGAGGGAGATTATCAGTGGTCTTGTATGTCTTCCATTTCCTAATAATTGCTCCCACAGTTGATTTCTTCAAACCAAGCTGCTTACCTATTGCAGATTCAGTCTTCCCAGCCTGGTGCAGGTCTATAATATTGTTTCTGGTGTCCTTTGACAGCTCTTTGGTCTTGGCCATAGTGGAGTTTGGAGTGTGACTGTTTGAGGTTGTGGACAGGTGTCTTTTATACTGATAACAAGTTCAAACAGGTGCCATTAATACAGGTAACGAGTGGAGGACAGAGGAGCCTCTTAAAGAAGAAGTTACAGGTCTGTGAGAGCCAGAAATCTTGCTTGTTTGTAGGTGACCAAATACTTGTTTTCCACCATAATTTGCAAATAAATTCATAACAAATCCTACAATGTGATTTTCTGGAAAAAAAATCTCAATTTGTCTGTCATAGTTGACGTGTACCTATGATGAAAATTACAGGCCTCTCTCATCTTTTAAGTGGGAGAACTTGCACAATTGGTGGCTGACTAAATACTTTTTTTCCCCACTGTATATGCTCTCTTGGGTAAATAAATGAAACTAGTTTCAGTAGGCTAATCTTTTTGAGCGTGAACTGTATTACTGTACTGTATTGTATTACACTGTATTATATGGACTGGAATTACGCACATCATTCAAACATGCAGCCAGTGGTGTAAAGTACTTAAGTAAAAATACTTTAAAGTACTACTTACGTAGTTTTTTGGGGGTATCTGTACTTTACTATTTATATTTACTCCACTACATTCTTAAAGAAAATAATGTACTTTTTACTCCATACATTTTCCCTGACACCCAAAAGTATTCGTTACATTTCGAATGCTTAACAGTACAGGAAAATTGTCAAATTCACGCACTTACCAAGAGAACATCCCTGGTCATCCCTACTGCCTCTGATCTGGCGGACTCGCTAAACACAAATGCTTATTTTGTAAATTATGTCTGAGTGTTGTAGTGTGCCCTGTCTATCCGTAAATTAAAATAACAAGAAAATCGTGCCGTCTGGTTTGCTTAATATAAGGAATGTGAAATGATTCATAGTTGTACTTTTACTTTTGATACAGAGGTATATTTTAGCAATTACATTTTTTTTTTTCATACTTAAGTACAGTGCATTTAGAAAGTATTCAGACCCCTTGACTTTTTCCACATTTTGTAACATTACAGCTGTAGTGTATGAAAAATTATGACTTTGCTAATGTTTTCAAGTGGAACCTGAGAGGAGGTTTATTCAGTGTTAGAGGGAGTAGTTTTAGAGTGACACACCATAGAACAGGAAGTCTGTTAGGTGTCCTCCTGGGATTGGTCTGTAGGGAACACCCATATCAGATTACATAGCATATATACCACAGTTAGGACAGAAGAGGTCAGAATAATCATATTAGAGATGGGGCGATTATTCTCCGGGTATCTGCAGGTATCTGTAAATCGACGCTGTAACCCTTTGTTATGAATGATGAAAATACAGCGTCAGCGGGTTCTCCTTGTCACACAGCATAATTAGCAACGTTAACTCGACACCACACAGCCTTATTCTAAAATGGTGAAATTGTTTTTCCCCCTCAATCTACACACAATACCCCATAATGCAAATTTGAGGACAAGGCTGCCGAAGTTCTATCAACATATGGACTGTTGTACTCGCGCTGCCAAAATCCTCGACCATTGCTATTCGAACATCCGGGATGGTTATAAGGCCCTCCCCCGCCCTCCTTTCAGCAAATCTGACCACGACTCCATTTTGAGTTTCTGCCTATAGGATGGGAGGAGCAAACAAGAATTATCCGTGCTAAGGACTATTCAACGCTGGTCTGACCACTCGGAATCCACGCTTCAAGAGTTGTTTTGATCACACGGACTGGGATATGTTCCGGGTAGCTTCTGAAAATAATTTAGACGAATACACTGAAACGGTGACTGAGTTTATCAGGAAGTGTATAGGTGATGTTGTGCCCACTGTGACTATTAAAACCTACCCTAACCAGAAACCGTGGATAGATGGCAGCATTCGCGCCAATCTGAAAGCGCGAACCACCGCATTCAACCATGGCAAGGTGACTGGGAATATGGCAGAATACAAACAGTGTAGCTACTCATTCCACAAGGCAATTCAACTGGCAAAACATCAGTATAGAGACAAGGTGGAGTCGCAATTCAACGGCTCAGACACGAGACGTATGTGGCAGGGTCTACAGACAATCATAGACTACAAAAGGAAAACCAGCCACGTCACTGGACGTCTCGCTTCCAGACAAGCTAAACACCTTCTTCGCCCGCTTTGAGGATAACACAGTGCCACTGACGAGGCCCACTACCAAGGACTGTGGCCTCTTCTTCTCCGTGGCCGACGTGTTTAAGACATTAAAGGATGTTAATCGCTGCAAGGCATCCCTAGCCGCGTCCTCAGAGCATGCGCAGACCAGCTGGCTGGTGTGTTTATGGACATATTCAATCTTTCTCTTTCCCAGTCTGCTTTTCCCACATGCTTCAAGATGGCCACCATTGTTCCTGTACCCAAGAAAGCAAAGGTAACTGAACTAAATGACTATCGCCATGTAGCACTCACCTCTATCATCATGAAGTGCTTTGAGAGACTAGTCAAGGATCATATCACCTCTACCTTACCTGTCACCCTAGACCCACTTCAATTTGCTTACCGCCCCAATAGATCCACAGACGATGCAATCGTCATCACACTGCACACTGCCCTATCCCATCTGGACAAGAGGAATACCTATGTAAGAATGCTGTTCATTGACTATAGCTCAGCATTCAACACTATAGTACCCTCCAAGCTCATCATCAAGCTTGAGGCCTTGGGTCTGAACCCTGCCCTGTGCAACTGGGTCCTGGACTTCCTGACGGGCCGCCCCCCAGGTGGTGAAGGTAGGAAACAACATCTCCACTTTGCTGATCCTCAACACTGGGGCCTCACAAGGGTGCGTAATCAGCCCCCTCCTGTACTCCCTGTTCACCCATGACTGCGTGGCCAAGCACGCCTCCAACTCAATCATCAAGTTTGCAGACGACACAACAGTAGTAGGCTTGATTACCAACAATGACGAGACAGCCTACAGGGAGGAGGTGAGGGCTCTGGGAGTGTGGTGCCAGGAAAATAACCTCTCACTCAACATCAACAAAACAAAGGAGATGATCGTGGACTTCAGGAAACAGCAGAGGGTGCACCCCCCTATCCACATCGACGGGACCGCAGTGGAGAAGGTGGAAAGCTTCAAGTTCCTTGGCGTACACATCACCGACAAACTGAAATGGTCCACCCACGCAGACAGTGTGGTGAAGAAGGCGCAACAGAGCCTCTTCAACCTCAGGAGGCTGAAGAAATTCGGCTTGGCACCTCAAACCCTCACAAACTTTTACAGATGCACAATTGAGAGCATCCTGTCGGGCTGTATCACCACCTGGTATGGCAACTGCACCGCCCGCAACCGCAGGGCTCTCCAGAGGGTGGTGTGGTCTACCGAACGCATTATCGGGGGCAAACTACCCGCCCTACAAGACACATACAGCACCCAATGTCACAGGAAGGCCAAAAAGATCATCAAGGACATCTACCACCCGAGCCACTGCCTGTTCACCCCACTATCAACCAGAAGGCGAGGTCAGTACAGGTGCATCTAAGCTGGGACCGAGAGAATGAAAAACAGCTTCTATCTCAAGGCCATCAGACTGTTAAATAGCCATTACTAGCACATTAGAGGCTGCTGTTGCCTATTGAAATCACTGGCCACTTTAAGAAATGGAACACTAGTCACTTTAATAATGTTTACAGTCACTTTAATAATGTTTACTTATCTTGCACTACTCATCTCATATGTATATACTGCATTCTATTCTATAATATTCTACTGTATCTTAGTCCATGCAGCTCTGTCATTGCTTGTCCATATATGTATATTTTCTTAAATTCCATTCCTTACTAGTTTTGTGTGTATTAGGTATATGTTGTTAAATGGTTAGATATTACTTGTTAGATATTACTGCACTGTCGGAGCTAGAAGCACAAGCATTTCGCTACACCCGCTATAACATCTGCTAAACACGTGTATGTGACAAATAAAATGTGATTTGATTTGATTTAATGACAAAGTAAAAACAGGTAAAAAAAATAAAAATATTCTATTTACATAACTATTCAGACCCTTTACTCAGTACTTTGTTGAAGCACCTTGGGCAGCGATTACAGCCTCGATTCTTCTTGGGTATGACGCTACAAGCTTGGCACACCTGTATTTGGGATGTTTCTCTCATTCTTCTCTGCAGATCCTCTCAAGCTCTGTCAGGTTTGATGGGGAGCGTCGCTGTACAGCTATTTACAGGTCTCTCCACAGATGTTCAAATCGGGTTCAAGTCCAGGGTCTGGCTGGGCCACTCAAGGACATTCAGAGACTTGTCCCAAAGCCACTCCTGCGTTGTCTTGGCTTGTGGTTAGGGTCGTTGTCCTGTTGGAAAGTGAACCTTTGCCACAGTCTGAGGTCCTGAGCACTCTGGAGCAGGTATTCATCAAAAGATCTCTCTGTACTTTGCTCCATTCATCTTTCCCTCGATCCTGACTAGTCTCCCAGTCCCTGTTGCTGAAAAACATTCCAACAGCATGATGCGGCCACCACTATGCTTCACCGTAGGGATGGTGCCAGGTTTACCCTAGACGTGACGATTGGTATTCAGGCCAAAGAGTTCAATCTTGGTTTCATCAGACCAGAGAATCTTGTTTCTCATGGTCTGAGAGTCTTTTAGGTGCCTTTTGGCAAACTCCAAGTAGGCTGTCGTGCCATTAACTGAGGAGTGGGTTCTGTCTGACTCTACCATAAATGCCTGACTGGTGGAGTGCTGCAGAGATGGTTGTCCTTCTGGAAGGTTCTCCCATCTCCACAGAGGAACTCTGGAGCTCTGTCAGAGTGAGCATCGGGTTCTTGGTCACCTCCCTGACCAAGGCCCTTCTCCCCCAATTGCTCAGTTTGATCGGACGGCCAGCTCTAAGAAGAGTCTTGGTGGTTCCAAACTTCTTCCATTTAAGAATGATGGAGGCCACTGTTTTCTTGCGGACCTTCAATGCTGCAGACATTTTTTGGTACCCTTACCCAGTTCTGTGCCTCGACACAATCCTTTTTCTGAGCTCTACGGACAATTCCTCGACCACATGGCTTGGTTTTTGCTCTGACAACTGTGGGACCTTATATAGACAGGTGTGTGCCTTTCCAAATCATGTCCAATCAATTGAATTTACCACAGGTGGACTCCAATCAAGTTGTAGATACATCTCAAGGATGATCAATGGAAACAGGATGTACCTGAGCTCAATTTCGAGTCTCATAGCAAAGGGTCTGAATATTTATGTAAATAAAGGTATCTGTTTTTTTCGCTTTGTCATTTTGGGGTATTGTGTGTAGATTGATGAGGAATTTGTATTTATTTAATCCATTTTAGAATAAGACTATAACGTAACAAAATGTAGAAAAAGGGAAGGGGTCTCAATACTTTCCGAATGCACTGTACATTTAAAACCAGATACCTTTAGACTTTTACTCCAGTAGCATTTTAATGTGTGACTTTCACTTTTACTTGAGTCATTTTCTATTAAGGCATCTTTACTTTTACTCAAGTATGAAAATTGGGTACTTTTTCCACCACTGCATGCGGCCTACAAAGTTACAAGTATAGGCTAGTGAATTTGTATAATTAGTAGGCTGACGCATATATACTTTTCATAATATTTCCCCTAATGTTAGCCATTAGCCTACCTCCTCTTTCTCTATTGTTGCTTCATTCCTTCCTCGCTTTCAACAGTTAAATGAAATACGTTTCATTGTCCTTATCTTCATCATTCTAATGACATCCTTTAATAACATAGGACTAAAATTACATGCAGAAGGCTTTCACTTCTCTTCACGAAGTTTGAATGGTTATGGTTCTGAATAAATACAGTAACTGCTATAGCCTACTGCGTTCGCTCTTCTTTCAAAATACCTGTGAGTTCAATTGGCTACTCTATTTAACATTCAGAAGAAAAAAAAATTGAATCCCTCTTCGAATAGTCTGTTGGTATAAGAAATGCTAAAAACTAAAATGTCCAGCAAGCTATTCTAGTCTAGCTTTTCCTGCATGGGACTCTAAGAGCTAAGGAGCATTATTTAAGGGGAGGCCAGCGAAGCAAAGGTGCGAGGCTATAAATTAGAAGCTTATTATGCAGAAACCATAATTAATTAGCTAAATATAAGGCTAATACTGCAATTAATGTATTACCTGAAAGAGGTAATCTAGGACATCTATAAATAGGGCTATATATCAAACTAGAAAAGGATTATCTATTTCGGATGCAATTTGAATGGAGTTGGAGGGAAGGACTGCGAGAGCGAGCATGCACTGATTTAAAGCAATGATATTTCAAGTAATAGGCTGTTTTAAAACTCTGCAGCTGCAATTTAAAAAATAGATCTTTACAATTAAAAATAAAGGTGACCCCCAAAAGCCAGATGGAGATGGGTAAATTAGACACGCTTTCAGTCTTTATATTACTGTAGCATAGGCTATGCTGCAGCAAATATAGGCCTACCTGTTATAATTCCTTGGTTGACTGTAAGTCGCTTTGGATAAAAGCGTCTGCTAAATGACATATTATTATTATTATTATAGCTAAATATGACAGACTTTTATCCGTAGGTTATTTTCAATGTGTTACCACATTTAATAACATAAATACAAGTAACAAACGACTGTATGCTAAACTGCCCTCATGCTCTAGCGCATGTGCAATATAAATTAACCCATTCATCACACCTGTCACAAGAAAAAAAGTTACCATGATGAGATGACAGGTCTATATATATGCATTTTGAACTGCTGCTCCATACTGAGATGGGCTGTGTTTCCCCACCCTGAGCGTTGATGATTCTTCATGCAGAGGCCATAGTGAAGCCAGATTTAGACATTGCATATAAATTAACAGTTCCATTTCATGCCATGCTGTTCATATAAATAATTTATTATAATTTACCGGTTTCTCACAGTTATTTATCCCGGGAAAAGGCACTGATTTTGGGTGGTAAATCTCAGTCATTCTCAGTAACTGGGTTCCCCTAATAAACCCTAATCCTGTTTTAAAATATGTATTTTTATTGGTGTTTTGACTCTTTATTCAGACAGTAAGAAAATCAGACGGGGAGACAGGTAAGTGGGAGAAACATTGAGAAAGTGGACACAGGGATTGAACCCTCTGCACTGGGCGAAAAGGGTCCATATCAGGGGATATCTCTACATTACACATGTTTTATATTCTAGAGAACACAGACCATTTCCAATGCATATTTAGAGTTCTCTGGATTTGCACCACATCCTGACAAATTCTGAATCCAGATGTGTCTTTTAGACATATATGATATTGGGATTACTTCATATTCCTATGACCGGATATGGACTCATTCAATATCCTGAGATATGTGACATCCTATTATCTCTCTTCATGTTGACAAATACTGGACCGTATACCTTGCATATCGGTGTCCTCAGCACATTCAAGATATGTTTCTCTTGGCTGAGGTTCATATCCGGATCTTGATATGCTTTTTGATATGCTGAAAATAAGGTAGATTTCTGATGCATTTCTGAGTTTTCAGCACATGCTCCAAAATTTGTAGGCCTACATAGTATATTTTCTCAGCACATACAATGCATATGCTCTTGACTGAGGTCCATATCAGGATCTTCATATGCTTTTTGTAATGCTAAATAAGGAAAATGTCTGATGCTTATTTGAGTTGAGGACATATTCAATAATTTGACAAATATTAAATCCATATAATTATTTGAGACACTAGCTAAACTATTTGTATTACATCTGCATAAAGGCACACGCCAAACTTACGCTAAAAGCGCTGTAACTGGTAGCCTAGCAACAAGAATCAATTATTTTCTGCTGTGGAGTTCCAATTTGGGAGCCAGAAATTAGTTTGTAAAGGTGTGTGGTTGAACTGACAATTGGAGAAACAAAGAAATGAGAAGCTGTTCAGAAAGACTTCAAAGAAGTGAAAGCTAAAGTGAGTAGCTAATTTGAGATGTTTTATTTATCTTAGTAACTAGAATAAATAACATGAGCTAATTTGGCCAGCAGCCAGTAGGGCTAGCTAGCTAGGCTTGATAGGGATAAAAAAGTGGTAGCCTAGCTAGCTAACAAATAACGACATTTCCTTCCCTTCAGGGATTTTTTTTTTAACCCACTATCAAGGCTCAAGGTGACAGCTAACGTTTTAAAAGGGTTTGGGCATATTTTGTATTACTGGTTAATATAAGATAGCTAACGATAGCTAACTAACTTGGCTAGCTAGCTTGTTCCAGTTAGCTTTCGCATCATGAATGAAGCAGGTAGGGTAGTGTTGGGATCTATTTTCTTATAACTGGATGTGATGCCTAGCTTAGAAAGAATGCATTAATGATTAAACATGTTAAGTTGCGTCAATTCAAATCTGGTATTAGGAACAAAAGAGGTCAATACACGTCTTCTAAAATAGACTAGTATTTTAATTAATGCAAACCACTTCAATGGTAAATATGATGTTCGTATATACGGGTCCACTGAAATACCACGCAGGGCACTCAGAGAACTGATCCATTGTTCTAAGTTCTTCTCCAAATACTCTGACAGAGATAGTTCCCGCTCCCTGCTGGCCAATCAGAGTAGAGACTGAGCGTGGTTTAGACTTACTCAGCCAATCGTTGGCGCACAGGCTGGTCCCAGTCCCTTGGCGCTTCACTGTTGCCAGGCATAAGTTGTTATCATCACAACTTGTAGAGTCAGCACCTTTTTGCAGTACACGTCCTTGAGCGCGGTTTAACAAAGAGGCAGTGTGTATGTGTCTGTGAGAAATAAAAGTCTGTCTCACCCTACTCCCTAACATTCCTCACATGAATCACAGCTTGTTATGTTAAACAATTTATATCAGTACAGTACAAACCTATTATGTTTAATCATTAATGCATTCTTTCTAAGCTAGGCATCACATCCAGTTATAAGAAAATAGATCCCCACAATCCCCCTTTTCACACCCACTGGGTGTGAACCCAAAATAAGAAAACCCAAAATAAGAAATTTCAGGAAATTTTAGGATTCCCCGTATTGACACCCTCTAGGGTGTCACTCATTAAAATACAATACAAACAAAAAGAATCACACTTTTATTAATAGGCAATAATGATAATAAAAAGGCATTCAGTCCTTCCATCTACACCCAACTTGTACTAGGTTGGCTACCAGCCACCCAGGAATTTCAAACCTTCACATAAGGAAAGACAAACATTCACAATGGTTAACTTGATTAATAAAGCATAAAACACAGGATTAATAGAACACAAAACACAAGATTATTAAAACATAAAACACAAACAGGGAAGTAAATTTTGGCCCCCTTTAGACACCCTCTAAGGTGTCACTCCACCAAGCCTGGTAGGTCATATCCTTCATTCCTTAGGTCGGAGTCCGGGATTGGGCTGTATCTCACCATCTGTTGGGAACCCGCCATCTCCATCGCCTTCCTCACCAACCCTCGGAAACAGGGAATAAGACAACATCCACAAAGAACAAGTATATCCATAGAAGCTATAACTTCACCCAGAATAGTTACAACAATAGTTTTCAATTTACCAAATATGTTATCAAACCACACTGCCTCTTTGTTAAACCGCGCTCAAGGACGTGTACTGCAAAAAGGTGCTGACTCTACAAGTTGTGATGATAACAACTTATGCCTGGCAACAGTGTGCAACAGTGAAGCGCCAAGGGGATGGGACCAGCCTGTGCGCCAAAGATAGGCTGAGTAAGTCTAAACCACGCTCAGTCTCTACTCTGATTGGCCAGCAGGGAGTGGGAACTATCTCCGTCAGAGTATTTGGAGAAGAACTTAGAACAATGGATCAGTTCTCTGAGTGCCCTGCGTGTTATTTCAGTGGACCCGTATATACGAACATCATATTTACCATTGAAGTGGTTTGCATTAATTGAAATACTAGTCTATTTTAGAAGACGTGTATTGACCTCTTTTGTTCCTAATACCAGATTTGAATTGACGCAACTTAACAATTGGTGACCACCGACTGTGATCTGGTAGAAGGGACTTCGCTGGGTATTGTCCGGCCCATTGGACATCGCTGTCATTGGACGGTGTGTTTCACAAAGAGTCCGGACTACTAAAAACAGGTAAGCAGACACCTATTGTTATATAACTAAAGTTCTGTACATTGGCATTATCCAATTTAAATTTGTGAAACACCTGTCTGATGTAAGTGAACTAAATTATGAAACTATTATGAGTAGATGAGCACCATATTGTGACATGCAAACCTGTGGTGAATGTGATGTTAAACCATGGTACCATACAGTATTTGTTCTACCGGCAAGGTCCGTAACTGCGAGGGTACGGCTAGGTTCGAAGATACAGGGAAAAATTGACTTAAGTAATTGCTATCGGCAAGGTTCGTAACTACGTGGGTGCGGCTAGGTTCGAAGAATTACACCGGCAAGGTCTGTAACTTCGAGGGTATGGCTAGGTTCTGGAAATTTTAGATAGTGTTGCGCTATCGGCAAGGTCCGTAACTAGTACGGCTATGATCGTAGGAGCACTTTAAAGTACATTATAGTGTTGCGCTTCGGCAGGGAGCTGTACTTGGGGGTACCGCCGAGATCGGAGGTGCACTTTAAAGTATAGGGTGTTGTTGTATGCATGAGAGTGCGAATGATCCCAGTGTAATAAAAGAGTGTTTGCAGACGAAATAAAAGAGGGAATGCGGGTTACTAAAATTAATAAACCTGTATACCTTGATAGAAAACTAATTAGGAATTAAAGACGTCTGTGGCTGTCCAAACTGTATAATTTGTGAATAACTGTTGGGTTTGTGGTTGCTTAAACCGTATAACCCGTTAATAACAATTGGGAACATAAAAGGTGAAATAATGAATAACTAGTATGACTAAACTGAAACGTTTGAACTGATTGTTTGACATAGCATAATACTGGTTTTAAATAATTAAGTTGAAGCTATTTGGTTTATTATTTAATTTAACGGTTGATGTTTGACCCTGCAAAATACTGGTTAAATAATTAGACTGAAATTATTTGGTTTATCATTGAAATATAAAGTACAGAATATTTACATTTGCGGTGATTTGGCAGACGCTCTGGTCCAGAGCGACTTATGGGAGCGATTGGGGTTGAGTGCCTTGCTCAGGGGCACATCGGCAGATTTTGCGCCTGGTCGGCTCGGGGATTGGAACCGGCAACCTCTCGGTTGTTGGCGCGGCGCTATTGGTCACTAAGCTGCCTGCCGCCCCATATGAGTTTAAGGTTGTGCCGTTGTTTGATCATGTGATAAGGTTTAATGGGTAATCGGACCATAACTAATGTGGGTATGGAAGTAATGTATAAACAGTGGAGAGCCAATAGGGGGCTCCATTGAACTATTATGTTGTGTTGGGCATTTCGGTGGCATGAGGTGAAGTCTGTGTGTATGAGTGAATTCAACGGCTGGTGTGGGTGGTGACCGGATGCTACGGAGTGTTTGGTTTGGTGATGTTGAATGAACGATTTGTAGCGTGTTTTGGGGTTAAATAGAAAGACTCACTTATTCAATAGAGAATGGGTGAAGGGTGAGATAGCATTACTTTGTGTTGCTGAATGAGGTGAAAGCTAGTGCAGTTTTCATTTGGTGACGTCACTTGCTCTATGAACTGGAAGTATTTACTTTGAAAGCATCGCGGAATGTGTGGAGTGACTGGCAATGTATGGAGAGGGTCCCTGGTTCGAACACAGGTAGGGACAGTGGGTAAAGCTTTCGCATTGGGGCTATAGACCCAGATTACTACATGGATTGAGAAATGTGAAAGGTTGAATTAGATAGCTTAAGTAGAAGTATTCTAGAAAGGTCTATGAAAATATGTTACTAGGTCCTCGCGCCTTCCCCGTTGGATAGAAAGGAGCAAGGGGAGGGGTGAGAGATAGTTCAAATGATATGAATATCATTGAATGTATACTTATCAACGATAGCAAGTAGTTTTATTAATTAGGGCCTAATCAGAGAGAACAGTTAAAGAAATTGAATAGCGAACTGAAATGGCGATAGAGCTGTGAAAATTGAGTTGAGGACAAAGGAGAGTAATTTATGGCTCTGGTTAAAGAATAAAAAATGGAGACAGTCAAGACAGTTGGATTGGGCTGTGGGATTTCAGGTAGAGGTCTGAATGCCTGACTGGAAGGCAGTGCTTTGATACATTCTAATTGTTATTACTTTATTCGATGGGTTGTTTGACGCCAGTTGTGTATGCAAATAGTTGGTGAATTCTAGAACGATAATTTATTTTCATTACGGGGACCAGGGGATGCAAGTGGCTTTGGCTGTTGTGCTGGGGGAATAGCGCAAGCCTGTGGGTGGGTTCTGGATTTGTTAGATAAACAAACTTATATTTTAAACTAAAGTAATGCAATAGGCTACAATTATAACATTATCAGAAAAAGGCACAATTTAATGTGAAATAGTTATTATAATTATTATGAATAGTTATTACAGTTATTATCATTGATCCAGTAATGATAGAAGAATAGTAGAGGAAAGGCAAGGGATTAAATCTCATTTAGGGAAAGCAGAAGAGTATGAAGATATATTAGGGAGAAAATACCATTAACTGAGGGAACATTTGATGTAACCGTGATTGTATTGGCTAAAAAATGAAATATGCCATTTACAGGGGGGAAAGGAACAATAGAAGAGGAGACAGATTTGCCTAGGGGGTTGATAAAATAATTGATAATGGATCATTTGAGATGAGATCACATGTAGCAGAGTTAGGGTAATCAATTAAATAATCATTGTATACACGAGGAATTTTGAGTGGTTTTATATATTAGTTATGAGGAATTAGATTGATACAAACAATTATTGATGGGTTAGGACTGGGGATACAGTGGGGGAAAAAAGTATTAGTTAGCCACCAATTGTGCAAGTTCTCCCACTTAAAAAGATGAGAGGCCTGTAATTTGCATAATAGGTACACTTCCACTATGACAGACAAATTGAGGAGAAAATATCCAGAAAATCACATTGTAGGATTTTTAATGAATTTATTTGCAAATTATGGTGGAAAATAAGTATTTGGTCACCTACAAACAAGCAAGATTTCTGGCTCTCACAGACCTGTAACTTCTTCTTTAAGAGGCTCCTCTGTCCTCCACTCGTTACCTGTATTAATGGCACCTGTTTGAACTTGTTATCAGTATAAATGACACCTGTCCACAACCTCAAACAGTCACACTCCAAACTCCACTATGACCAAGACCAAAGAGCTGTCAAAGGACACCATAAACAAAATTGTAGACCTGCACCAGGCTGGGAAGACTGAATCTGCAATAGGTAAGCAGCTTGGTTTGAAGAAATCAACTGTGGGAGCAATTATTAGGAAATGGAAGACATACAAGACCACTCGATCTGGGGACAGCAACAGTGTGTGAAAACCTTGTGAAGACTTACAGAAAACGTTTGACCTGTGTCATTGCCAACAAAGGGTATATAACAAAGTATTGAGAAACTTTTGTTATTGACCAAATACTTATTTTCCACCATAATTTGCAAATAAATTCATTAAAAATCCTACAATGTGATTTTCTGGATTTTCTTTCCTCATTTTATCTGTCATAGTTGACGTGTACCTATGATGAAAATTACAGGCCTCTCTCATCTTTTTAAGTGGGAGAACTTGCAAAATTGGTGGCTGACTAAATACTTTTTTCCCCCACTGTATCTGTATCATGTTTTGTATGTACTACCATCTTTAGATTATAACCAGGAGAAAGAGAATTAGCTTATCTCATTGGAATGTTGCCCAGGGCTAGGGGGAGCAGTAGTGAAGTTAGGCAGTATTTAAGTGGGGCCTGGCTATTTGTGGTTGTTGTTTTTCAAATTGGGTTTTTCAAACAAAAAACAACACACCTAGTATGATATTTATAAAGCCTTGTTGTTTCAATTTTGGGGGGATTTCAGCAGGTCAAGGGTGATAGGTCTTAGAGGAGCACGCACAGTGAATTTTATGGAGTTTTTCGGTTTTGGCTGAGTTTGGGGTATATATGATTTCTTATGAGAATGAATGTCAGATAACTTAATGAACACTTGGGATAAGTAACATTTATGAAATATTTAGAATAATGGTAATGTTTGGTATACTATGGGATGGAACAGTTCGTTGAATAATTTCAATTGCCTCTGAACTCTGTTTTAACTTTCTGGTGTTAATTAATCATCCACACTAGTAAATTCTAAAGGCATGAGCGGAGGACTTTAAGATAGTTTATTTTACTAAGTTGAGGGTAATTTATAATACTGTGAAAAGTGTGAAGAAGATTATAATTTAGTAATAATATATATGATTTGAACCATAAAATTACAGAAGAGAGTGAGAGCTTTCCCTGAATGAGGGATACATGTTGTTAGTAAATTGTACTAATCTTGGATTACTTTTACGGGATAGAAGTAAATTGAGGTATTATCAAATGTTGTCATTTAAATTTCATTTTTAGTATGCTTTAATAAACAACAAGTTGGTATTTGAAACTAAATTAATGCAATGAGCTGCAGTAATCAGAGGAAGGCACAATCTAATGCGAAACAGCTATAACCTAGATCATTTATTTAGTAATGAGATCAGGAAGGGAGGAGCAATAAAGAAGCAAGGGACAGTCTAAGAAAATAATTAAAAATAAGGGATGGCAATTGGATGATAAATCACCAATATTACCTAAGTTATTGTTTAGGTAGGTGGTAATATTGACACATTAGCAAATCATGTGTCAAAAGGGGGATGGTAGGATTAAATAATAAATATATACAAAGGAGAGGACAAAATACTTTTAAAAAATTGAGAGCTGAACATGTGAAGATAATTTATTAACCACACCCGTATGTCAGAGGTTTTGTGCCGCACAGGTGAACTAAAGGAGAAGGTGACCCACTCTATCTAACCAGGTGACTGGTGAGCATCCAGTCCCTAAAGAAGAAAAACTGGAAGCAGGTCTGTTGGGAAGGGCCCTACCAAGTCCTATTGGTCACTGCCTTTGCCATTAGAATAGCTGAGAGATCCACCTGGGTGCATGTCACACACTGCAAAAAGGTAAACCCAGCTACACCTGACGAACAAACACAGAGTTAGGAGAAAGAACCGATCACCACTAGGGCTCGGGGGTTGGCTCCTTAACGAAGATTCCCTTACCATGTCTGATCATCCCTGTGTGAGTTCGATAGAAAGTAAAGCAATGGGTTGGCCTCCGGCGTCTGACATGTTCTCAGGGCGAGGGTGGGGATTCACAGGTCTCCTGATGGTAGGTAGCTGTCTGATTGTGGGGGCCATATTCCTAACACACTCAAACCCTCCTGATCCGCCAGAAGTAGTAGTTAACCAAACACAAGTTGATAAAATAATACCTGAGCACAGTCTACGAAGGCATAGGAGACAGCTAGACGTAGGGAAAGGGGAAGTACTAGGGACTGTAGGGAAGGACATCACCTTTTGAGGTCTTTGCGGACCAGTTGGGGACTACTGGCTGGTAGTATCGTAAAGGATGGGAGATATATATGTATGTCACCATGTACATCCTGGGACTATGTAGTTGCTCATACCGAGCGGGGGGGGGGGATATATCAATCTCCATACACAGTTTAAGGACAGGTGTAGTATTGTGAAAGTAGGGAATTACCAGAAATGGCAGTGCGACCCATATAAGGGTAGAATTCTGAAAGTCTGAATTACGCTAAAACAGGTTACAGACCTGACAAGTGAGATATCCTCTTCAACTGGGGCACCCTATAGAGTAAACCTCTCTGAGGGAGGTAGTGAGACCGGGGCTGTGGTGAAGATAGTGCAAACTATAGACCTGAAGGAAGTAGTACAGGTGGAGACGGGGTATAGAGATCCTAACCTGTGGTTGGAATGGATTCAGTATACGGCAAGAACTATGTCTAAAGAGGACTGTTATGCCTGTGGGACAGCCAAACCAAGGTTAACAACTACTCTGTTCCCCTTGACAGGCTTTAACTCTCCGTCAGGTTTATCCTCCATGATGAAATTGTTCAAGCCACCTGGGAATGTGGTGAAGGAGTGTTGTAGTAACTTGCACTATCTGTATCCCCCGATAACAAAGTCACCCCGACCTAGGTTGCCTCCGTTTGAAGTCTCAGGGGATTCTTATTATTGTTTTTCTAGGACTAATAAGATAGGATACAGGGTAGGGCATCTTAGCTCCTGCTCCCACACAGAGAATGTCACAACTAAAGAGACCATCACTAATCTCTCCTCTTTGTTGCAGCCAGAGGATTTTAGGAACCAAAACCAGGCCTGTGCTTACATCTGATGGTTGTGTGGTGATAACAGATTGTGAACTCACCTACATACGCAAACAATCAAACGTGTCAGAGATTGGTGAGTTGTCACGTAGAAAGTGGGACCTCCTCCCGGGATCCTTTGATGAAAGGATATATATTGATGGGATAGGAGTACCTTGAGGGGTTCCAGAAGAATTCAAAGCTAGGAATCAGATCGCAGCTGGGTTTAAATCAAGTCTTTTCTGGTGGTCAACAATTAATAAAAACGTAGTTTGGATAAATTATATTTACTATAACCAGCAAAGATTTATAAACCACACTCGTGATGCAATAAAGGGATTGGCTGAGCAGACAGCGGCAACTAGCTTAATGGCATGGCAGAATAGAATAGCTTTAGATATGCTTTTGGCTGAGCGGGGCGGAGTTTGTGTTCTGTTTGGATCTATGTGCTGTACTTTCATCCCCAACAATACAGCACCTGACGGGTCCGTGACCAAAGCGCTTCAGGGACTCACCATGCTGGCGAACGAACTGGCTGAGAACTCTGGTATTGATAGCTCCCTAAACGGTTGGTTTGATAACATATTTGGTCAATGGAAAACTATTGTTGTAACTATTCTGGGTGAAGTTATAGCTTCTATGGGTATACTTGTTCTTTGTGGATGTTGTCTTATTCCCTGTGTCCGAGGGTTGGTGAGCAAGGCGATGGAGGAGGCGGTTGCCCAACAGATGGTGAGATACGGCCCAATCCCGGACTCCGACCTAAGGAATGAAGGATATGACCTACCAGGCTTGGTGGAGTGACACCCTAGAGGGTGTCTAAAGGGGGCCAAAATGTACTTCCCTGTTTGTGTTTTAATAATCTTGTGTTGTGTTTAACCATTGTGAATGTTTGTCTTTCCTTATGTGAAGGTTTGAAGTTCCTGGGTGGCTGGTAGCCAACCTAGTACAAGTTGGGTGTAGATGGAAGGACTGAGGGTTTTTATATTTTTTATATATTATCATTATTGCCTATTAATAAAAGTGTGATTATTTTTGTTTGTATTGTATTTTAATGAGTGACACCCTAGAGGGTGTCAATAGGGGGAATCCTGCATTTCCCTGAAATTTCTTATTTTGGGTTCACACCCAGTGGGTGTGAAAAGGGGGGTTTTGGGATCTATTTTCTTATAACTGGATGTGATGCCTAGCTTAGAAAGAATGCATTAATGATTAAACATAATAGGTTTGTGCTGTACTGATATAAATTGTTTAACATAACAAGCTGTGATTCATGTGAGGTATGTTAGGGAGTAGGGTGAGACAGACTTGTATTTCTCACAGACACATACACACTGCCTCTTTGTTAAACCGCGCTCAAGGACGTGTACTGCAAAAAGGTGCTGACTCTACAAGTTGTGATGATAACAACTTATGCCTGGCAACAGTGTGCAACAGTGAAGCACCAAGGGACTGGGACCAGCCTGTGCGCCAACGATAGGCTGAGTAAGTCTAAACCACGCTCAGTCTCTACTCTGATTGGCCAGCAGGGAGCGGGAACTATCTCTGTCAGAGTATTTGGAGAAGAACTTAGAACAATGGATCAGTTCTCTGAGTGCCCTGCGTAGTATTTCAGTGGACCCGTATATACGAACATCATATTTACCATTGAAGTGATTTGCATTAATTAAAATACTAGTCTATTTTAGAAGACATGTATTGACCTCTTTTGTTCCTAATACCAGATTTGAATTGACACAACTTAACAGTAGCTAGCTACCTTGTGGTAGGGTTTTGTGAAATTATAATATTTTCTTGCAATAGACATAATTTTGGATTCATGATTTATGCATTGACAGTTTGGAGTGGATCACAGACCAACACTACCAGCACGTTGGGTCTGGACTGCGAGGGACCACTGCTGGCAACTTAATCTGCACCCATCGCAACCATCATCCATAACAAACAGGGCAGGTAGGGGTATTGAGAGTGTGCAACTTTACATCTTTTCTTAAATAAATAAAATACATTTTAAGCAAAGACTGGCCTACATTTGCATCTTTACAGAAAACGTGTTGTGAATGGAGCTCTGGATTTTCTATGCTGCATTTAAAAAAACAGAAATAGCAGAGGTGCTTTGGATTAAATATGATGATCTTTGCTTTTCCGTGGCTTGTAGCCTACTACTGACTATAGTGCAAATGTATGCTCAGTTTTGTCACCATGTGAAGAAGCACGATGATTTTCGGCGCCTGAACAGGTCAAATATTTTGTCCGCTGGACATTGATCATGCGTCGGATTTTGCCCATTTTCGATCCGACATACTGTATGAGGATGAATATTACATATCATGTAAGGATATCTATTGAAATTATGATTTTTTTTAGAAATACAGATGCATAAATGATCAGGTAATGACTACAGATATGATACATTACTGAAAGTATGTGAATTTGTTCATGCCTAAGTATAAAGGCTTAGATACAAGCATGGCAACATACCCTTTCCAATGTTAAAATACTCTACAAATACACTACATGACCAAAAGTATGTGGACACCTGTTCATCGAACATCTAATTCCAAAATCATGGGCATTATTCTGGAGTTGGTCCCCCCTTTGCTGCTAGAACAGCCTCCACTCTTCTGGGAAGGCTTTCCATTAGATGTTGGAACATTGCTGCAGGGATTTGCTTCCATTCAGCCACAAGAGCATTAGTAAGGTGGGGAACTGATTTTGGGCAATTAGGCCTGGCTCGCAGTCTGCGATCCAATTCATCCCAAAGGTGTTCGATGGGGTTGAGGTCAGGGCTCTGTGAAGGCCAGTCAAATTGGGCGGCAGGTAGCTTAGTGGGTAAGAGCGTTATGCCAGTAACCGAAAGGTCGCTGGTTCTAATCCCCGAGCTGACTAGGTGAAAAATCTGTCGATGTGCCCTTAAGCAGGGCACTTAACCCTAATTGCTCCTGTAAGTCGCTCTGGATAAGAGCGTCTGCTAAATGACTAAAAATATATATATATATATATATATATATATATATATATATATATATATATATATATATATATATATATATATATATATATATATATTCCACACCTATCTCGACAAACCATTTCTGTATGGACCTCGATTTGTGCACGGGGCGTTGTCATGCTGAAACAGGAAATTCCCCAAACTGTTGCCACAAAGTTGGAATCACAGAATTGTCTAGAATGTCATTGTATGCTGTAGCGTTAAGAGTGTTGCAACCGAGGACAGATGATTTTTACGAGCTATGCGCTTCAGCCTTCGGCGGTCCTGTTCTGTGAGCTTGTGTGGCCTACCACTTTGCGGCTGAGCCGTTGTTGCTCCTAGACGTTTCCACTTCACAATAACAGCACTTAGTTGACAGGGGCGGTAATTTGACGAACTGACTTGTTGGAAAGGTGGCATCCTATGACGGTGCCACGTTGAAAGTCACTGAGCTCTTCAGTAAGGCCATTTTACTGCCAATGTTTGTCTATGGAGATTGCATTGCTGTGTGCCAGATTTTATGCACCTGTCAGCAACGGGTGTGGCTGAAACAGCCGAATCCACTAATTTTGAAGGGGTGTCCACATACACTATATACAGTGAGGGAAAAAAATATTTGATCCCCTGCTGATTTTGTACGTTTGCCCACTGACAAATAAATGATCAGTCTATAATTTTTATGGTAGGTTTATTTGAACAGTGAGAGAGAATAGCAACCAAAAAAATCCAGAAAAACACATGTCAAAAATGTTATAAATTGATTTGCATTTTAATGAGGGAAATAAGTATTTGACCCCCTCTCAATCAGAAAGATTTCTGGCTCCCAGGTGTCTTTTATACAGGTAACGAGCTGACATTAGGAGCACACTCTTAAAGGGAGTGCTCCTAATCTCAGCTTGTTACCTGTATAAAAGACACCTGTCCACAGAAGCAATCAATCAATCAGATTCCAAACTCTCCACCATGGCCAAGACCAAAGAGCTCTCCAAGGATGTCAGGGACAAGATTGTAGACCTACACAAGGCTGGAATGGGCTACAAGACCATCGCCAAGCAGCTTGGTGAGAAGGTGACAACAGTTGGTGCGATTATTCGCAAATGGAAGAAACACAAAAGAACTGTCAATCTCCCTCGGCCTGGGGCTCCATGCAAGATCTCACCTCGTGGAGTTGCAATGATCATGAGAACGGTGAGGAATCAGCCCAGAACTATGCTGGAGGATCTTGTCAATGATCTCAAGGCAGCTGGGACCATAGTCACCAAGAAAACAATTGGTAACACACTACGCCGTGAAGGACTGAAATCCTGCAGCGCCCGCAAGGTCCCCCTGCTCAAGAAAGCACATATACAGGGCCGTCTGAAGTTTGCCAATGAACATCTGAATGATTCAGAGGAGAACTGGGCGTTGTGGTTAGATGAGATCAAAATCGAGCTCTTTGGCATGAACTCAACTCGCCGTGTTTGGAGGAGGAGGAATGCTGCCTATGACCCCAAGAACACCATCCCCACCGTCAAACATGGAGGTGGAAACATTATGCTTTGGGGGTGTTTTTCTGCTAAGGGGACAGGACAACTTCACCGCATCAAAGGGACGATGGACGGGGCCATGTAACGTCAAATCTTGGGTGAGAACCTCCTTCCCTCAGCCAGGGCATTGAAAATGGGTCGTGGATGGGCATTCCAGCATGACAATGACCCAAAAACACACGGCCAAGGCAACAAAGGAGTGGCTCAAGAAGAAGCACATTAAGGTCCTGGAGTGGCCTAGCCAGTCTCCAGACCTTAATCCCATAGAAAATCTGTGGAGGGAGCTGAAGGGTCGAGATGCCAAACGTCAGCCTCGAAACCTTAATGACTTGGAGAAGATCTGCAAAGAGGAGTGGAACAAAATCCCTCCTGAGATGTGTGCAAACCTGGTGGCCAACTACAAGAAACGTCTGACCTCTGTGATTGCCTTTCAAGGGTTTTGCCACCAAGTACTAAGTCATGTTTTGCAGAGGGGTCAAATACTTATTTCCCTCAATTAATAACATTTTTGACATGCGTTTTTCTGGATTTTTTTGTTGTTATTCTGTCTCTCACTTTTCAAATAAACCTACCATTAAAATTATAGACTGATCATGTCTTTGTCATTGGGCAAACGTACAAAATCAGCAGGGGATCAAATACTTTTTTCCACTCACTGTATACAAAAGTATCTACACATACAGTATGTGACAAGTACACCATTTTTGGAGACCACTTTTAGCTCGTGGGCGCTACTTTCAGAACTACTGGCTAAAACGTATACAAAAGTACTGGAGAATATCTTTAAGAGGCATTAAAAGAAGACAAAAAGTATCCATCATACGCATTTGGTGTGTCATCATAGTAGCCTCTGACTTGTGGTCAGAATCGCTCAGGTGGAACAAACTTCAATTTGCGCCTTTTTTCAATGCTGAATAGAATGTCATTGAGAAAACAGAAAGCTGTCATGTGTTTTTCGCAAACATCCTTTCTGAATTCAAAATAATCCAAGAAGTAATCTATTTTTTCAAATCCAACCCTGCACAAGCACACATTGAAATGTACACACATGCACAGAGACACACACCAATGTAATTTAATACTCATACACACAGTAGAGACACTCACAAGCACACATTGAAAATGTACACACACACGTAACACTTTACTTGATTATAGATTGGCATTCATAAAACCTTTATGAAACCATTCATGACATACATTATCTAAATAATAGTCAGAATAGAACACACCTTTACTTAGGCTGGGATTTACTCCGATAACCTAATAAATGTAACGGTTACCGTAATAACTTTTCCGCTTATGTCATCCGGTGGTTATTACATTATCAGGTGAGTAGCAACATTGTTTTATGAATAACGTATTAACTTCAACCAATCATGTAATAACTTAACAAAATCAATATTTGTATTCATTATTTCCCTTATTTTGATGGACATTAAATGGGGAATACACATATTTACCTGATTTGTTTAATATTTATAGTTAACTATTAATATGCTTAACAATAGTAGAGACATTTCTTAACTACCAATGCTGTGCTTTTCGTAAGGATGGTTCCCTCTAGCTCCCTGCAGCTGGTCTGGGCGTGAAGTCAAGGACATGGGATAGAGATAAACTTGAGGAACAGATAGACCTGTATTGTTTCAATTTCTCGTTGCTTACACATAGCCACAAGAAGAAAACAAGGTGGCTCCTGATCTGCCAGGGAGGGGCGTGCTTGTATGAAAAACAGAGATTGTTTTAGACACTTTGCAGAACTTATGAAGAGCTATACAAATCCTGTTGACTCTGTATTAACTTTTGTCTGCAATTGCATAACTAAATATATTTTACTTATACTTAGAAGCCGTTGTCTGTGTCATTTTCTAATGTTTAAAGTTTGCTTAAGAATAACAAAGAATCCTCTACATTTTGGCGAGCTTGCCAGGAGTGAGTGACCACCCGCCGTTGGAGTGAGCGTCGACCCACTGTGCTGCGCAACTAATTACTAAAGGTAAGCAGACGGCTGTTATATCTAAAGTCTGTAATTTGAACAAAGCACTGTGTGGTTGATGACTCATTCTGACACGTAAGTGGCGCCTCACTCACAGTATGCTGTTCATTTAAGAGACGAAACCTACATTGTGGTATATATTGATTTATTACTAAACTCTTAATAGATAAACCTGTTGGAAACTGACACAGACCACCTAGGTGATAGTTAGAAATTCCTAGGTGTGAATATGATTGAAGGCCTGTAACTGTTCACTCCGGAGTGCTAGGACGGTAAACGAGAGGTATGTTCTAGTTGTGTTGTCTGTTGTATATATATATATGATTATGAGTGACTCATTGTTGTATGTTGTATAAATTGTAGTGACTGACTATCGGTGATGGTTAGGCTTGTATTTGTTTGATGATGAATAATTAAACGGCTAGATTGTGGAGTTACAATTCTGGTGTATCTCAATACGTGTTTGAACGAAGGGCATTTGCCTTGGTTGAATGGACTTTTAGTAACAACGGACACCAGGCTAGGTGTGCCGCATTAAACCTTGATTTATATGCTAAAACCGTTATAGAAACTAACAACTTTAGATATAGGTTGTCCTTGTCTGTATTGAGTGGAACCTCTTTTGAAACTGTTTTAGGGCCATTTCCAAATGAGAATTTGCCTGCTGAAATTAGAATAATAATTCAGACCAAACCTATTACCTCCCTAGTTCCTGTGTTTGTTGAACCCTTTACCCTAGCCTGGCTGGCGAACGGTTGTAATACCGTTGAGTTATCAGTTCGCCTTTTGGGAGGGCAGAGGTTGCTCCCGGGGCCCTAATGGCCTCTGGAGACAACACCTTTCAGGTAAACCTGTGTTGCCAACACAACTTATCCCGTCAGTTTGCCGAACGGCACATGGGATGTGTCATTCGCCAAGAGGGGATATGGTAACCAAGATTTCACAAGATTGGTTTTGCCCAAATTTAACAGAACATGTGAAACAACACATTTTTAAATGCGTCACGTGCATACACTACAACATTGCCAAGGGGACACCACTTAAATCTGGTCATTTCCCCTCACCTAGTGGCCCATTTACACACATTGCAATGGATTTTATTGATATGACTGAAAGAGTGGAGAGAAAGCGCTATTGTTTAGTAATAATTGACCGATTCACAAGATGGGTAGAGGCATTTCCTACTACCCACTGATGCTAAAACATTAGCTAAAATTCTGGTAAGGGAAATATTCCCTAGATTCGGAATCCCAGAAAGCTTGTCTGCAGACAATGACACCCATTTCACTTGAGATGTCATAGCCCAAATTGCCCTTATGCTGGGGATAGATCAGAAATGTGTCTGTATCCATCACCCACAAAGCAATGGGGTTACAGAGCCAACCAGACTCTTAAAGGAGGACTGGCGAAGGCTTGCCACTCGACAGGTAAAACCTGGGTAGAGTGCGTACCTCTGGTGCTGATGAAAATGCGAAGCAGCCCCAGAGGTACTGGGTATAGCCCTCATGAGATGTTAACAGGCCGTCCCATGAATGTCCGATCTCATAGGCCCATGACTGACAAACAGACTGACCTGACTAGACTGGAAGATGACCTGTTAGGATATATGAAGGAACTAACTTCTACTGTTAGATCTGTATTCTCACTCTAGGAAAGCCCAGGAAGTGCCAGACGGAGAGGATAAAGACGACATCCCTGTCCAAATCGGTGACTGGGTGAAAACTGAAGGTTCACAAGCGAAAATGGAACCAGCCAAGATGGATGGGACCATACCAAGTGATCCAGGCTACCCCGACAGCTGTCAGAGTGACCGAGAGACAGGGATGGCACCACCTGTCACACTGCCAGAAGATGGAGAACCACCCACCAAAAGAATGAAGAATGACTAGAACCTGCCACCTGATGAAGACTCAATAGTTCTGCATGGACTCCATGGAGACAGAAGGAGGGGAGGCCGTGAGCCACATCCACTGGGCCATGAATGTGCTGTGTTATGTGTAATAATCTGTGCTCTGCTTGCTTCCTCAGTCTCTGGGGTGGAAATACAGAACATGGAATAGTCCCAAAAGTGCAAAAACCATCAATCTGGCACTCCAGGCAGGCTCAAGCAAACGCTCAAAGTATTTGAACGATTTCAAATACTATTTGAACCCAGATCTGGATGGCGCAGAACTAACCCAGTCAGTAACACTAGCAACCATCCAGCTCAATCCCACCAGATATTTCTACTATAGAATAACTTTACAATAATAATAATAATAGTAATACTGTAACAAAAACAGGACTTTTGTTTTGAAGATTACATATGATTGATGTTGTTTTAATGTGGTATTAAATAAAATAGAGCCTGCACACTCAGACTCCACCAGGTGCCTTTATACACAAACAACTTTTAGATCCTGCAAGGATCTTCGTCAGGTTTTAATGTGGTATGAAGTTTATTATGAATGATCCTGCAACATTCATGAAGGGGTTATAAATGATTTCATGAAGGCAGGGCCCTTTACAGAGAGAGAGGGAGATGTGACAGTTCCTTAATGTTTTGGCTGTATAATACAGGTTTCTTCAATTGAATTTAATATTAAAACCTGTGTTTGTCATAGAACGATGCCAGGACTAGTTCATGTGGATGTGGATAGATTTCCAGCGTTGTGCTTCGTTTGACAGTGCGTATCTTTCTGCCAAGAAGTGACGGGACTTTCAGCAAATTAAATGGCCAGGAAATAGGCTGGACTTCTGCGGCTGGTAACTCTAATGAACTTATCCTCTGCAGCAGAGGTAACTCTGGGTGTTCCATTCCTGTGGCGGTCCTCATGAGAGCCAGTTTCATCATAGCGCTTGATGGTTTTTGCGACTGCACTTGAAGAAACGTTCAATGTTCTTGAAAACGTTCTGTATTGATTGACCTTCATGTCTTAAAGTAATGATGGACTGTTGTTTCTCTTTGCTTATTTGAGCTGTTCTTGCCATAATATGGACTTGGTCTTTTACCAAATAGGGCTATCTTCTGTATACCCCCCTACCTTGTCACAACACAACTGATTGGCTCAAACGCATTAAGAATGAAATAAATGTTTACTTTTAAGAAGGCACACCTGTTAATTGAAATGCATTCCAGGTAACTACCTCATGAAGCTGGTTGAGAGAATGACAAGAGTGCGCAAAGCTGTCTTCAAGGCAAAGGGTGGCTATTTGAAGAATCTCAAATATATTTAGATTTGTTTAACACTTTTTGGGTTACTACATGATTACATATTTGTTATTTCATAGTTTTGATGTCTTCACTATTATTCTACAACGTAGAAAATAGTAAAAAATTAAGAAAAACCCTTGAATGAGTAGGTGTCCTAAAACTTTTGACCGGTAGTGTACATACACGTCTCCATATAATTACATATTAGAACTTTAAGAGGATCTAATTCATTTCGGTTTAGATACTAATATAATAGTAATTTAATAGGATATCTGTGCATGTCTCTGTCTGGGCAACTTTAAGGGTGAAGTGTGCACTCATACAGTCCACCTCGTGGATTTAAAAGGAACGGACTGGTGTAATGAATATGGTGGAAACACCCTGCAGACATGTCTGCACCAATCCAAATTGTTTTATAATATGCATGAGGGGGAGTGCACACTTCTGGAGAAGGGTAGAGAATCGGAAGGCAGCTATAGATGTTCTGCACCACACACTTCTTCTGTCATTCTGTTACTACCAGGTGAAGATGACTTTATAGAGGAAGCCATCATTGGTCTAAACTAAAAAGCCTCGGTCTGAGCTGTAAGGCTCGTATCTCACTCTGTATCCCCTGGCCTCCACATCCATGTTGATGCATTCCATCAGGTCAATGGCAGTCGGAGGGGCCTGTAGCACACGCACACATGCAAACGATTAGGGAGAAATGCACATACACACTAATCAATCATAAGTAAAGGTTACTTGCGTAACCCTGGTTCTATGCGTAACCCCGGTTCTCTGAGAATATGAGTGAGAATGATGTCTCACTATGGGATTCGCTGGATAGGCGGATCACTACGGAAAAACCAATCACACAACGTCTGTCAGAGACAAGATAGGTCGAATGACGTATGAGGTGAGCCCCTCCCTCTTCATAAGGCGCCACTCGCCCCACCCTATGGTCAAAGAAGGTGCAGTGACATCCAGTCGGTAAAACCTTAAATGTATGTGGGGTGGCTAGTATAACAGCCTCCACTATCCAATGGGATACCCACTTCTCAAAAACACACCACTTGTTCCATACACTGTAGAAAAGGCTCTCGCACTCTGGATAGTCCCAAGGACTCTGAGTGGCAAGCCTGTCGCATTCAGATTCATCCTCTCATGGGCCAGACCAGAGGGCAATGGTCCTGGGGTAAGGTGGAAAATCTCCACGTTCACTTGGGTCAAAAGATCCCTATGTAACAGTAGCTGCCAGGGCTGGTTGTAAAGCAGGAGAGTGATCTCTGCCTACCAGAGCTTCCCTAGCTGTCAAGGGGCTCTAATATGAGTGATAAGCTTTGTTCCCTCACTCTGTTTACCAGGAGGGGGAAAAATCATAAGACATCACTCTTGCCAGGGGTGTGCTAGAATTTCAACCCCTAGCGGTGCGTTTTAACCACTTGGGGATGGAGTCTCCAAACAAATAAATACAGGGTTGGGGCTTCTAACAGTCTGGGAGTTAGTCTGGACAGACGCGCAAAGCGGGCTCTCTAGATGTTGAAATACGTCAGTGCATGCCGGTCTTGCGCACCCCAGGGTGCAACAATGCTGCAGAGGGGCAGAGAGTGTCTCAGTAACTAGGACACCTTGTAAAGTGTCAGAGGCATATGAGCAGAGCATTTTTTTCAGAAGAAAATGATTGATCCTCTTGGACCGTGCCCCTAGTAAGCGGCGACAGGTATGGCTATACCGTGTCACCGAGCGGGGCTATCTGCAAAGAGAGAGCAGCCGGTGGAATGATGTAAGCCATCAGACGGTGTAGCTGAAAAGGAAGAAGGAAACATACTGGTTACCCAGACGTCCTAATCAGTGCAGTAGAGCAGCTATGTGTCTGGTCTGTCTTGGCCCTACTCCGAGGAGGGTTAACAACAGCAAAAGTATCCTCAGCCGCTCACTCCCGTAGGAGGTAGAGCGGGCAGTGGCCCGACTGTGTGAACCCGACTGCGTGAACCAAGCGCAGGGTAGAAAAGGGACAAAAAGAAAGCCTGAGCGTTGTGGACTTGGGAGTACCAGATAGCTGTTTGGGGCTCTGTCGCCTGATAAGGGCGCCATTCCACCCCCTCTCTTTTCTTTTAACCAGAAAGTATAAGTAATGAAATCCTGTACTGACTGTCCTCTAGCTCCATAGAGGGTTCTCCATCAATTGAGCCGAGATGCTGTTGGCTTGCTGACAAATCCCAAAAATCAAGTGGGCTAAGGGAGTTTTGTAGTAAGCCAAGAAAGCCTGTTCCCCAATGGAAACCAAACACATGAAACCTCAGGGATGAACTGCGTGAGAGCGACAGGAATACAGAGAGGATGGGAAAGTGTTGTTAGGTTTTATTCCCTGCCTCGCTTACCTAGAGGAGGAGCACTCGAGAATCTGTTTACTGTGTTCGCTAGCACACAATAGACAGTTTGGGGCAAAATTATGCAGGGCATGGGAAGAGGAACATGATAGATAGCAACTGGCAATCTGTCATCCTGCTCCATTTGTCGGATGAGACCAGAGGGAGAGCGGACATGCCGACTTTCGCCCCAGGCTGGAACCTGAGAAGGCGCAGAGGGGAAAGTATAGGGGAGGGCGGCACTTGGGGGTAAAGTGCAGCTCCTCTATTTTCCCGTTTGAGCAAGGCCACGAAAGTGAGCTGCTGCACAGGGAATATATACATTTTATTTTTTACGCAGAAGTGCCTCCCCACTGCCACGTGAGGTGGAGGAATTACTTACGTTAAACCCGAGAGAGAGGGTAGGGCAGGGAGCTGTAAGCTTTGCGCCTTAGGTTGGCCGACCCCTCTTGCCTCCCCTTAGGGGGGTTAAGAGGGCGGAACCTTGTTGCGGCTGCAGCAAAGGACTGTTTACCTCCAGGTTTGCCCTGGTTATTGGCAGTTTGCTGTGTCGCCTGGGAATTTGGTCCCTCAAAGCTAGCTTGTTGCCCCCTCCCAGCTGTGAGGCTGGGACGGATAGTTGCAGGAACCAAGAGGCTGCCACGGGGCCAGGGTCTGCGGGGCAGCCAGAAGATGTCGCCTTCTTTCTTACAAATTTCACACTTCTAAATAATGCTAATTTAACCATTCTGCTTTTTGTTTAAAATGACATTTGTACTGCTACAGTGGAAAATATTAAAATAAAAGCTATTCCAAATTAAACAAAAACCATTTCCAAATTAAACAAAAACCTCTGTCATGGTTTTTTTTTTATTCCCCATGTGGTTACACTTGTCATCCCGAGACAGTCCTGTCAAAGACGGTGGATAAATGGCCTTTTACCATTGAAATAAATTGTCAGGTCCGGTCTACTTAACTGGGTGTCTCCCCCCTAGACACCAATGCAATAGCATCTGGTTTTGGTTTACTGAGTTCATTGACTTTCATTAGTGGGGTGTCTCGTTTCCTCTTCAGTCTCTGATCCCGTGGCTCAGCCCCTTTTCAGGTGTCCCAACATTTCTTTCTACAAAAAAGGTAATATTGTCAGCAAGATTAATTAATTAATTCAGGCTACAAGAGTGTAGGCCCAATGACAAACGGCAAATGTCAATAATTTTTTTTTTTTTACAGATGTCCCTTTCCATTAATCAAATAGCACGAGTACACAGAGCAATTTTTGGAAGCTGGAATTATTTTGGAGTGGACGAATATGCGCAGGTAGCCTACTTTTTAAAGTGATTTGTTTGACAATAAGATGAACATCATGACTGGTTGTGTTCATGACAAATTAAAAAGATAATTTAAAAATGACTTAAACGACATCTTTACTATTAGCCCATAAAAAATATGGGCTTAACATAAGACCCACAAAATGTCACGATATAATTCGCCCTCTGGACGGTAGTCTTTTCCCAACCTTGCAAACGTCGAAGAGCCCAAACTCCAAGCAGGGGAGAGCAGATCCCCGTCCTGGGACCAGGGTGACACCGGGACTTGAGAGGGGGGAAGAATGGGGTCTTCATCCTCCATTTCAATTGAGAAGTTGAGGAAACCCTCGAGATTAATCCCATCGAAAATCCCTCAAAAATCAAAATCACATTTTGTCACAATCGCCGAATACAACAGGTGTAGACCTTAACGTGAAATGCTTACTTACAAGCACTTAACCAACAATGCAGTTCAAGAAATAGAGTTAAGAAAATATTAACTAAATAAACTAAAGTAAAAAAAATAATCAAAAAGTAACAAGAAAATTACGGAATAATAACGAGCCTATATACAGGGGGCATCGGTACCGAGTCAATGTGTGGGGGTACAGGTTAGTTTAGGCAATTTGTAAAGTGACTATGCATCAGTGGCGGCTCCTGAAAAAATTCTCAGGAGGGGCAATTTTTCTGATGATTTAGGTGACCTACACACATTTTAAAAAAGATATGTCCAGCAACAACATGAAGACAGGGGCAGCATATAAGTCAATACCAGAAGCATTTATTGACTGATCTGGGGAGATGGATTCCAGTTTCTGTGACAGATTATAAATAATCTCTGATGCCTTTGTTATATTAGCTTTTGGTTGAATGTACTGTCGTAGTAAATATATAATGTTATAGCTTGGTCTGACTAAAATCTTGTGCATGACCCATTTGTGTTGGGCGTTTGTTTCTGTTCCTATCCTATAACAATGGACAAAAGAGTCCTATCTTGTCAGCCTTGTCAGCAGGTGGCCAAGGAGTGGTGATCCTAGCTGACCTAAGACAGGACACTTTTACTTTACTCGCGTGCACGAACGAGTCCGTGCACGCGATTCCAGATATCTTTACCTCTGAATAAACTGCCTTTATTATACCATATCCACCCTGTCCAAAGTCTCTACTTGGTCTCAGTTCTCCAGTAAACTTGTGATTATCAACAGTACACAACGGTAACAAACAATTGGGGGAACTCACGGGGCAGATAGTAACCACTTAAAAGGAAGCGATTCCCAAACCTTCCATAACAAAGCCATCACCTACAGAGAGATGAACTTGGAGAAGAGTCCCCTAAGTAAGCTTGTCCTGGGCCTCTGTTCACAAACACAAACAGACCCCACACAGCCCCAGGACAACAACAACAACAACAACAACAACAACAACAACACAATTAGACCCAACCAAATCATGAGAAAACAAAAAGAGAATTACTTGACACATTGGAAAGAACAAACAAAAAAACAGAGCAAACTAGAATGCTATTTGGCCCTAAACAGAGAGTACACAGTGGCAGAATACCTGACCACTGTGACTGACCCAAACTTAAGGAAAGCTTTGACTATGTACAGACTCAGTGACCATAGCCTTGCTATTGAGAAAGGCCGCCGTAGGCAGACCTGGCTCTCAAGAGAAGACAGGCTATGTGCACACTGCCCACAAAATGAGGTGGAAACTGAGCTGCACTTCCTAACCTCCTGCCAAATGTATGACCATATTAGAGACACATATTTCCCTCAGATTACAGCGATCCACAAAGAATTCGAAAACAAACCCAATTTTGATAAACTCCCTTATCTACTGGGTGAAAAACCACAGTGTGCCATCACAGCTGCAAGATTTGTGACCTGTTGCCACAAGAAAAGGGCAACCAGTGAAGAACAAACACCATTGTAAATACAACCCATATTTATGTTTATTTATTTTCCCATTTGTACTTTAACTATTTGCACATTGTAACAACACTGTATATATACATAATATGACATTTGAAATGTCTTTATTCTTTTGAAACTTCTGAGTGTAATGTTTACTGTTAATATTTATTGTTTATTTCACTTTTGTTTACTATCTACTTCCCTTGCTTTGGCAATGTTAACACACGTTTCCCATGCCAATAAAGCCCTTAAATTGAATTGAATTGATAGTAAGGTCGCAATGACACAGAAAGCAGTTCAATGTCGGGGTACAGAGTCGCTCTCTTACCAGGATCGCGGTCCGCTCTGACCAGGGTGAAGGTGGCCGGCTCCACTTCTCCGTCCGGGACTCTGTCATCCAGCCAAGTCTCCCAGCTGTATTGGGATTACAGCTGCCTGCAGCGTTTTCATTATTTAGTCCGTTCGTAGCGGGTATGTACACGATCAACAAGATCAGTCCAAAACCGAAAGATCAGTTCAAAGCAGAATGTTTGCAGAATGTTTGTAAACTAAGTCTACAAATTAAAAACATAAAATAACGCCACACTGCAGGTCACAACAGAGACGCTGCTAGCCGCCATTGTCTTAGTTACGTTCATGGTTACGTCACGTATGACGAAAGCGCGTAAGTGCATGCCCACAGACACCCATAGAGAATGTATTGAAAGCTTTGAAATTTGAAAAAAATAGATTTTACATGACAGGCTATGAGAGACTTCTGGGCGATTTTCAACTTGACTGAAATCGCCCCAAAAACGGGCGGGGCCATTTGAAGCACGACTTTAGCCTGATTTGATATTTAGTGGCTGGCAGATCAGACGTGAACACTGATAACTACTGTTGCCGTGATATAATTGATTAGAAAAAAATTCCCTTCCTTTTCCCGTTTGGCAGTGCGTCGCCCATATCGCCCTATTGAACACACCGCCCATGCTATGCATAGATAATAAACAACGAGTAGCAGCATCAATGTAAATAGTCCGGGGTAAATAGTCCGGGGGGGGGGGGGGGGGGTCAATGTAAATAGTCCGGGAGACCATTTGATTAATTGATCAGCAGTCTTATGGCTTGGGGGTAGAAGCTGTTAAGGAGTCTTTCGGTCCTAGACTTGGCGCTCCGGTACCGCTTGCCGTGCGGTAGCAGAGAGAACAGTCTATAACCTGGGTGACTGGAGTCTTTGACAATTTTTTGGCCCTTCCTCTGATACTGCCTAGTATATTGGTCCTGGATGTCAGGAAGCTTGGCCCTAGTGATGTACTGGGCCGTACGCACTACCCTCTGTAGCGCCTTACGGTCGGATGCCGAGCAGATGCCATACCAGGCGGTGATGCAACCGGTCAGGATGCTCTCGATGGTGCAGCTGCAGAACTTTTGAGGATCTGGGGACCCATGCCAAATCTTTTCAGTCTCCTGAGAGGGAAAAGGTGTTGTCGTGCCCTCTTCACAACGGTCTTCGTGTGTTTTGACCATGTTGGTGATGTAGACACCAAGGAACTTGAAACTCTCGACCCGCTCCACTTCAGCCCTGTCGATGTTAATGGGGGCCTGTTCGGCCCTCCTTTTCCTATAGTCCACGATCATCTCCTTTGTCTTGCTCACATTGAGGGAGAGGTTGTTGTCCTGGCACCACACTGCCAGGTCTCTGACCTCCTCCCTATAGGCTGTCTCATCATTGTCGGTGATCAGGCCTACCACTGTTGTGTCGTCAGCAAACTTAATTTGTTGGAGTCGTGCTTGGCCACGCAGTCGTAGGTGAACAGGGAATACAGGAGGGGACTAAGCATGCACCCCTGAGGGGCCTCAGTGTTGAGGATCAGTGTGGCAGATGTGTTGTTGCCTACCCTTACCACCTGGGGGCGGCCCGTCAGGAAGTCCAGGATCCAGTTGCAGAGGGAGGTGTTTAGTGCCAGGGTCCTTAGCTTAGTGATGAGCTTTGTGGGCACTATGGTTTAGAACGCTAAGCTGTAGTCAATGAACAGCATTCTCACATAGGTGTTCCTTTTGTCCAGGTGGGAAAGGGCAGTGTGGAGTGTGATCTGTTGGGGCGGTATGCGAATTGGAGTGGGTCTAGGGTTTCCGCCATGACCAGCCTTTCAATACACTTCATGGCTACCGACGTGAGTGGTACGGGCGGTAATCATTTAGGCAGGTTACCTTCGCTTTCTTGGGCACAGGGACTATGGTGGTCTGTTTGAAACGTAGGTATTACAGACTGTCAGGGAGAGGTTGAAAATGTCAGTGAAGAAACTTGCCAGTTGGTCCGCGCATGCTTCGAGTACACATCCTGGTAATTCGTCTGGCCCCGCGGCTTTGTGAATGTTGATCTGTTTAAAGGTCTTGCTCACATCGGCTACGGAGAGCGTGATCGTACAGTCGTCTGGAACAGCTGGTGCTCTCTTGCACGCTTCAGTCTTGCTTGCCTAAAAGCGAGCATAAAAAAGGGCATTTAGCTCGTCTGGTAGGCTTGCATCACTGTGCAGCTTGCGGCTAGGTTTCCTTTTGTAGTGCGTAATAGTCTTCAAGCCCTGCCACATCCGATGAGCGTCAGAGCCGGTGTAGTAGTATTCAATCTTAGTCCTGTATTGACGCTTTGCCTGTTTGGTCGTTCAGCTGAGGGCATAGCAGGATTTCTTATAAGCGTCTTGATTAGTGTCCCGCTCTTTGAAAGCGGCAGCTCTAGCCTTTAGCTCAGTGCGGATGTTGCCTGTAATCCATGGCTTCTGGTTAGGAAATGTACGTATGGTCACTATTGGGACGACATCGTCGATGCACTTATTGATGAAGCCAGTGAATGAGGTGGTATACCCCTCAATGCCATTGGACGAACATATTCCAGTCTGTGCTAGAAAAACAGTCCTGTAGCGTAGCATCATCTGACCACTTCCGTATTGAGAGTGTCACTGGTACTTCCTGCTTTAGTTTTTGCTTGTAAACAGGAGGATATAATTATGGTCAGATTTGCAAAATGGAGGGCGAGGGAGAGCTTTGTATGCGTCTCTGTGTGTGGAGTAAAGGTGGTCTAGAGTTCGTTTTACTCTGGTTGCACATGTGACATGCAGGTAGAAATTAGGTAAAACGGATTTAAGTTTGCCTGTATTAAAGTCCCCGGCCACTAGGAGCGCCGCTTATGGCCTTATACAGCTCGTTGAGTGAGGTCTTAGTACCAGCATCGGTTTGTGGTGGCTTGCCCTAACTTGCCTTCCCATGACACCAAGTTGTCAGAGAGTGAATCGAGGCTATCCATAACCTCACCCCAGCTGTGGGGAGCGGAATCTCAGCCTTGGCCATTGGCTTTGAAGTGAGAGAAGGGGCAGAGACAGAGGTACGTCTGAGCCTCCTCCTCAAACCCACCCTAGTCAGCATTTTGCAGTGATCACAGGACTCGGGGTTGTGAGTGCTGACTGAGCATGTTCCTTCCAAGCAGTGCTAGCCGAAGGAAACCGTGTGGAAGCAATATTCGACTTCAGGCTGATATTCTCCCACAAAAGTGGAGCCATGAGGCTAAAGCGGTCGGTCGGTCTAATTAATACAAACGAGTGAACCTAGGTTAAACTAAACGATAAGGGAGCTAGCAATACTACCGTTGTGCACGTAGGAATGCTAGTGTGGTTAGCTTGCTTTCCAGCAAGCTAGCCAAGTTAGCTTATGCTTTGCAGCGTGGACTAACCAGGTCTCGAAAGTTAGCCATGTGACACGTGGTGTGATTGGTTCTTCATTAGTGATCCGCCTATCCAGCAAATCCCATAGCGAAACATCGAAACAAGTACTTGAAAGAGAACCCCCTGTTAAAGAGGAACTGTTGTGAAAAAACAATGTTTCCAGTTGAAAGTGCCTTTGAGGCATTGGTAGTAGTCATATACAGTGCCTTCGGAAAGTATTCAGACCCCTTAACTTTATCCACATTTTGTTACGTTACAGCCTTATTCTAAAATTGATAACATTTTCGCTAATGTTTTACAAATAAACAGAAATACCGTATTTACATAAGTATTCAGACCCTTTGCTATGAGACTCGAAATTGAGCTCAGATGCATCCGGTTTCCATTGATCATCCTTGATGTTTCTACAAATTGATTGGAGTCCACCTGTGGTAAATTCAATTGATTGGACATGATTTGGAAAGGCACACACCTGTCTATATAAGGTCCCACAGTTGACAGTGCATGTCAGAGCACAAACAAAGCCATGAGGTCGAAGGATGTCTACAGCATTGAAGGTCCCCAAGAACACAGTTGCCTCCATCATTGTTAAATGGAAGTAGTTTGGAACCACCAAGACTTTCTAAAACTGGCCGCCCGGCCAAACTGCGCCATCGTGGGAGAAGGGCCTTGGTCAGGGAGGTGATCAGGAATACGATGGTCACTGACAGAGCTCTAGAGTTCCTCTGTGGAGACGGGAGAAACTTCCAGAAGGACAACAATCTCTGCAGTACTCCACCAATCAGGCCTATGGCAGAGTGGCCAGACGGAAGCCACTCCTCAGTAAAAGGCACATGAAATCCCACTTGGAGTTTGCCAAACAGCACCTAAAGACTCTCAGACCATGAGAAACAAGATTCTCTGGTCTGATTAAAACAATATTTAACTCTTTGGCCTCAATGTCAAGCGTCACATCTGGAGGAAACCTGGCTCCATCCCTACAGTGAAGCATGGTGGTGGCAAGATCATGCTGTGGGGATGTTTTCAGTGGCAGGGACTGGGAAAGATGAACGGAGCAAAGTATAGAGAGATCCTTGAACCTGCTCCAGAGCACTCAGGACCTCAGACTGGGGTGAAGATTCACCTTCCAACAGGACAACGACCCTAAGCACACAGCCAAGACAACACAGGGGTGGCTTTGGGACAAGTCTCAATGTCCTTGAGTGGTCCAGACAGAGTCCGGACTTGAATCCAATCAAACATCTCTGGAGAGACCTGAAAATAGCTGTGCAGCGACGCTCCCCATCCAACCTGACAGAGCTTGAGAGGATCTGCAGAGAAGAATGGGAGAAACTCCTCAAATACAGGTGTGCCAAGCTTGTAGCGTCATACCCAAGAAGACTCAAGGCTGTAATCGCTGCCAAAGGTGCTTCAACAAAGTACTGAGTACATTTCTAAAAACATGTTTTATCTTTGTCATTATGGGCTATTGTGTGTAGATGAGGGGGATAAAAAAAAATACATTTTAGAAGAAGACTAACATAACAAAATGTGGAAAAAGTCAAGGGGTCTGAAAACTTTCAGAATGCACTGTACATCAATTATTAAGTACAGGTATATACACACACACAACCCCCAGTACATGTACACACCTTCCACGGTCCGAACTGCACCACCTCCTGTTCCTCCAGGTTGTTGATGGCGTTGTCATAGCGACGCAGGTTTTCAGAACACACACGATGACAGCAGAGTGACGGGCGGCGATGGCTTCCGCTCGGGCCACTCTCACCAACACCTGGTAGCCATACAACAGTGACCATAAATAATATATCATATTTATCAGTGACATTGTAGAGGTAGTTTTATTTTTAAAGGAGTGGGTCAGTCCCACGCCATTCACATTTGTGTTTATTGGACAGGATATATAGAGGAGTGGATGGAGGAGATAGTGCTAGAGAAGTTTTCAAACCCATGCTCGCCGCGGTAGTTCAGTACATGTAATCCAGAAACAGCGGCTTAGACTGCTGGATCACCCCAGGCCACAGGGGTTAGGTATTGTTATTATGTCAGGGCCATTGTACCTCCAGGTTCTCCAGGTATTTGGGGACCCTGGAGATGAACTGCTGCCTCCCCACTGTTTCTCCAAAGTCCTGCAGCTGCTTCACCAGGGCTCAGATGTCATTGTGGAGAGCCTCCTGGTAAACCTGTTACACACACACACACACACACACACACGTAGGACTCTCATGTTATGAATTGTTGTAACTACTGGGGGTAACAGGTCTCAGGGAAGGTGACATCAATGCACGATGGGCTCGCTCATTGGTTCAGAGTTCCGACATATGGGCTTGTGTACGTGTCACAAACCTCTAGAACACTCTCTGTGGGCAAGCGCTGGGTGCGTAGGAACTGAAGAATGGCTCCGAAGTGCGTCCCGTGGCAGTCGATGAAGTAGCGTCCCTTGGCGTTGGTGGGCAGTTTGGGTTGCTGACCACTACTGAACATGGAGGTCAGCTGGGAGTCGGGGTGTTGACGCAGCGCAGACGCGGTGAACACATGACCACCCACGTTCAGCTGCACTACAGAACAACTCTGGGGACAGGGAGACTGCTAAGGTTAGGATAGGTTTGGGACAAGGAGGGATATAGGTTAGGGATAGGGACTATTAGGGTTAGGACTTCCTGATGGGCCTCTCCCAGGTGGTAAGGGTAGGTAACAACACATCTGCCACGCTGATCCTCAACACGGGGGCCACTCAGGGGTGCATGCTCAGTCCCCTCCTGTACTCCATGTTCACCAATGACTGCATGGCCAGGCACGACTCCAACACCATCATTAAGTTTGCCGACGACACAACAGTGGTAGGCCTGATCACTGACAACGATGAGACAGCCTATAGGGAGGAGGTCAGCGACCTGGCCGTGTGGTGACAGGATAACAACCTCTCCCTTAACGTGATCAAGACAAAGGAGATGATTGTGGACTACAGGAAAAAAAAGAGGACTGAGCATGCCCCCATTCTCATCGACGGGGCTGTAGTGGAACAGGTTGAGAGCTTCAAGTTCCTTGGTGTCCACATCACCAACGAACTATCATGGTCCAAACACACCAAGACAGTAGTGAAGAGGGCACGACAAAGCCTATTCCCCCTCAGGAGATGGAAAGGATTTGGCATGGGTCCCCAGATCCTCAAAAAGTTATACAGCTGCACCATCGAGAGCATCCTGACTGGTTGCATCACCGCCTGGTATGGCAACTGCTCGGCCTCCGACCGCAAGGCACTACAGAGGGTAGTGCGTACGGCCCAGTACATCACTGGGGCCAAGCTTCCTGCCATCCAGGACCTCTATACCAGGCGGTGTCAGAGGAAGGCCCTAAAAATTATCAAAGACTCCAGCCACCCTAGTCATAGACAGTTCTCTCTGCTACCGCACGGCAAGCGGTACCGGAGCGCCAAGTCTAGGTCCAAAAGGCTTCTTAACAGCTTCTACCCCCAAGCCATAAGACTCCTGAACAGCTAGTCATGGCTACCCAGACTATTTGCATTGCCCCCCCACCCCATCTTTTACGCTGCTGCTACTCTGTTTATTATTTATGCAGTCACTAACTCTACCCACATGTACATATTACCTCAACTAACCGGTGCCCCCGCACATTGACTCTGTACCAGTACCCCCTGTATATAGCCTCCCTACTGTTATTTTATTTTACTGCTGCTCTTTAATCTTTTTTTATTTTCTTAACTGCATTGTTGGTAAGTAAGCATTTCACTGTAATGTCTACACCTGTTGTATTCGGCGCATGTGGAAAATAACATTTGATAGGTTAGGAACAGTTAGGGTTTGAAACAGTTTGGGAAAGGACTAGGAACTGTTAGGAAGAGTAAGGTCAAGGCCCACTTCACCTATTCTGTGTACTTTCACTACACATCAATGAAGCACAAAAACATTAAATTAATTCTTTCAAATAAGCAATACAAAAAAAATGCATTTAATAATGTAATGAAAGGGCAGGGACACCGCCTACATAACAATGTGGCACTCAGTCAGCAAGTGCATTTCTAAGCTATTGGTCTCCTGAGGTGGACTGCCTCCTTGTAAGATAAGGAATAGTCCACCTGCTACATGGTAGATAAATACTGTAGTCTTAAGGATGTGCCTACCTGCCTGGTCAGCAGAGCAGCAACGCCCTCAACACTTGTCAGTATGAGAGCCAATAACTTTTAAAAAGTAAAGGCGTTTTTACAAGATATTCATTAAGTATCTTAAAGTAGGAGTGCTACTCTAGTAACAGGTCCCCTGTATAACCATTTCATGATGATATAAAGGGCAAAACTGTTCCTGGATCTGCACACCTATTTTAAAACGCTTCGTGAATACTGGCCCAGATTTGCGTAAATCGGTGACAAAGCAGACTATATCCAGGACCTAGAGAGGGAGATAACATTTTTGGCTACTTTACACCGTCTCAAGCTGAAGGTTATCGAGAAGCTGAAGCAGTTAACAAATAAGCAACTTCCTCCAAACATACCAGAGGCTTGAAATGAATGACTATGAACACTTCTTCCCTTACCAGTAGCTCCGGAGAAGACTGTTTGCCCCGCGATCTGCTGTCTGAAGACTCATTTTTCTTCCTGACTGTTGTGGGAAATGTTTTGGGTGATGTCAACACGTCTCACTATCGGGAAGTTCAGGGAACACAGAGTGAGGGGATTCAATTTAGATGGTCCGGTTCGCAGAGTAAAAGGAGTTTACATCGGGTGAAAAGTGATTGCATTCGTTTTGTGAGCCGGTTGCCCCGGTGTAGTGATACTGGTCTGTCGGGACTGATGGTTTGTTAACATCTGTAGCATTTTAGCTAAACTTAACTCAGCTAACGACAGAAGTGACGTTACATAGCAGGTTAGAAGGAACTAACGCAGTAGGTTAGGAGTTAACACAGCAGGTGAGTGAGAATAAACAGTAGCATGTTAGAATTAACGTAGCATGTTAGGATAATTAACGTAGCAGGTTAGGAGAATAAAGTTATGAAAAGGATGTGTTAGCTAAAGTGCTACAGTTAACTGTTAACCCCGATTTGACAACGAGATGAAGCTGTACTTCATCTAGCCACAATCATACAAACAAATGTGTTTACATCCCTGTTAGTGAGCATTTCTCCTTTGCTAAAATAATCCATCCACCTGACAGGTGTGGCAAATCAAGAAGCTGATTAAACCGCATCATTACACAGGTGCACCTTGTGCTGAGGACACAATGCCACTAAAATGTGCAGTTGTGTCACAACAATGCCACAGATGTCCCGAAGTTGAGGGAGTGTGCAATTGGAAATGCCGACTGCAGTAATGTCCACCAGAGCTGTTGGCAGGTAATTTAATGTTAATTTCTAACATAAACCGCCTCAGTTGTTTTAGAGAATTTGGCAGTATGGCCAACTGGCCTCACAACTGCAGACCATGTGTATGGCAAGAGATTTGCTGATGTCAACGTTGGGAACAGCGTGCCCCATGGTGGCGGTGGGGTTATTATATGGGCAGGCATAAGCTACCGACAACGAACACAGCTGCATATCATCGATGGCATGAATGCACAGAAATACCGTGACGAGATCCCGAGGCCCATTTTTTTAAGGCGTCTGTGACCAACAGAATACATATTCCCAGTCATGTGAAATCCATAAGGGCCTAATTAATTTATTTCAATTGACTGATTTCCTCATGAATTGGAACTCAGGAAAATCTTAAATCGTTGCAATTTGCATTTATTTTTGTTCAGTATAAAATAAGCTTCTAGCAACAAGTAAATAACCCCAACACAGGTATGTAAAGGACAGTACATTATTTGATATCAGGGTTAATTACCAGAAGAGGGTTCTGTTGTCCTAGAACACATCAAGGAATGACTTTCCATGACAGCAACAAGTTTTAGAACATGACCATGGGCTAAAACAAGCCAGGTTTATAAAACAATTGAGTTCTAGGTCCTTTGTTGGTACTGACAAAGTTATGAATAGTTCTGTTTTTACAAGGTATATTATTCTCCAAAAACCAAGGGCTTTTTTAATTTTTTTTATTAAGTAGTTATTGAGGTGGCATTTCCTTAACTGGCTACCCAGACTCCTTGCCATTCTCCAATTCTGAAAGTGCCATACACCCTACCAATTATTATATAATTAAATTACTTAGCATGGTTGGGAACAGGAATATTTCACAAGTTGAGACAACACAAGGTGTATTTTCCAAGTTTTATTTTTGTACAGAAAAATTCAGGGTCCTGCATCCATCTGAACAAATGGTTGACACCTGGAGAAGAAAAGACAGAATTAGGACAACATCCCTAACCCTACCTCAATCACAGCTTGTGAATTATACACAACATACATTAGCTTAGCTACATGCTCAAGGTCAATTCCGCCATCAGTATATTGTCAGACTCAAATGGCACCCCATTCCCAATACAGGGTACTGCATTTGAACAGAGCACTAAAGGTCCTGTTCAAAAGTATAAAAGGGAATATGGTGCCATTTGGGGGACACATTTCATAAAGCCAGGAAGCCCTTCTCAGACAAATGCCTCGATGTCTTCAACTGAAGAGACACACTGCTCTGGGGAACTGAACCCAGAGACACAGAACGTGACCCTGACCCAGTGAACCCAGACAGGCTGTGTCCCGTTCCGACTCGTCATCGTATCATCACTGAAGGGAAGAGTAAACTAAACGTCGCCCTGAAAGTAAACAAACTTACTCCATCACACCCTGAGATACTCTTTGGTGCAGCATTTTAAATGAGACAATCATGGGGAGTCCTTTCACTACCACAAGCCTCCTCCACAATTACTACATTTTCAATCTAGCATTAAAAAGAATCTCCCAGATTGCATTTGTGGTTTTCCCCCACAATACACATTTTGAGTCACAACTGAGGCAACCTGGTTAAATTTGGGCCCAGAGGCAAAACCAGTTGAGAACAACTGATTTACAGTACATTTCTACTATGCAGTGGCTGGGTTAGTGTTAGGGTATAGTACCTGTCTATGCGGTGGGTACAGGAGTCTGTGGCATGGCTGCTGGGGCTTCTGGCTTGGCCCCCTTCTGCTCCGACTGGGGGGTGGAGGGGATAGTCTCGTCTTTGGGCTCCACAATGCTCACATGGTCTGGCAGAGGCTTCTTGGGGCCGATCTTACCACTGGGGTCCCATGGTAACATGATCTTCACCTTGATGCCCAGCACACCTGACAAACAAAAACACATCAGTGCCCTCTACACAACGGTTATCATTCTGCGTACGTAGAACAGTATATGTAGAACAGTGAAGCGTATAGAGTATGAGGGTTAGCCCATGTGTGGTGTAGCAAGAAAGAGGTTGATCATAATATGACTAGACTTAAGTCATTTCTGGCCCTTCTCAGACAAATGCCTCGATGTCTTCAACTGAAGAGACCCGCTGCTCTGGGGAACTGAACCCAGAGACACAGAACGTGACCCTGACGCAGCGACCCCAGAGACAAATCGTGTCCCGTTCCGACTCGTCATCGTATCATCACTGAAGGAAAACATTTCACCTTTAAAAAGACCAAAAATCCTACTGTTGATGACTCACCTTGACAGAGCAGAATAATCTAGGGGTAGGGTATAGGGGTTATTTGGTACTCACCCTGTCGGAGCAGGACGTGGCGTACAGCGGTGTCTACGTAGTAGTTGACTGGGTCTCCACTGTGGATCATCAGGCCGTCAACAAACTTCATTGACTTGGCCCTCTGACCCCTCAGCTTCCCAGATACCACCACTTCACAACCCTTAGAACCACTCTCCATGATGAACCTCAGCACACCATAGCAAGCTCTGGGAGAGGAAAGGGATGAGGAAAGAGAAGAGAGATGGTGAGAGAGGAAGAAAGGAGAGAGGGCGAGGAGGAAAATTTGAGTGCAAAGAGGGGAGGGGGATAGGAGAAAATGTAAATGAGAAAGAAAATGGGTTTAATACACATGTCAACTATGAGCTCCCATCTGACATTATGAGCCATTTTCCTGGCCCTTCTCAGACAAATGCCTCGATGTCTTCAACTGAAGAGACCCGCTGCTCTGGGGAACTGAAACCAGACACACAGAACGTGACCCTGACCAGGTGTCCCCAGAGACGGACTGTCCCATTCCGACTCGTCATCGTATCATCATTGAAGGGAGACATTCTACTGTATATCATGAGAAAGGTAATTTAAGAAAGTGGACTGTAACAGCAGGGACATGTGCTCAATGGATTCCTAGAGATACTCATGTTAGCATGCTAAGCTAACTAGGGGCTGCTCAAGATAACTAAATAATGCAGATTATACTTCCAAACGGTCTGGGGTGATTGACGACAGCACAGATTAGTGGAAAAACCAAAGATAAGTCCGCCAATATTCTCCTGAACAGATCTAGAACCCGCTTACCTTCCCAAATCCTAACCTGTACCATTACAGAGTGAAACCTGCACCATTACAGGTTAATGCATAACTGACCTTCGAGCAGTGTCTAGATGCAACAGGTTAGAGGTCAGGGTTAGGCTTACCTACGTACAGCCAGTCCTCCCAGCAACTTGTAGCGCAGAGACTCAGCCTGAGCAATGGCACACAGACCACGGGTTGCAACCTTCTCAGCATACAGCTAGAGAGGGAGAGAGTGGGGAGGTTAACCTTCTACACAAACAGCGAGAGAGACTACACAGCATACAGCTTGGTGCGGGTACTGCAATGTGATAGCCCCAGGACCACCACAGCAGAGAAGTGTAGCATCGCGATTCACATTCTTAAATTGTGGTGGAAATAGTCTCTAGAACGCCGACTACTTCATGCATCACTGACTACCTTCATCTTACCCAACTAGCCACCCAACACCCTAACAAGAAACCATCTGAATTCACACATTTTCTGTACTGGATTGAACCCTTCTCAGACAAATGCCTCAATGTCGTCAATTGAAGAGAAACGCTGCTCTGGGGAACTGAACCCAGAGACACAGAACGTGACCCTGACCCAGTGACCGCAGAGACTGACTGTGTCCCGTTCCGACTCGTCATCGTATCATCACCGAAGGAAAGTGGTTTCTGGTTAACAGTCTGGTGCAAAGGCAAAGCTAGAGCTTCTCCAGTCATATATTCTACCTTCAGACACACTTGAGGTTGGTTGTTGTAAGTTGATTAACACATTTTAAATCATCCCCTTGTAAAAATGTGGAATTCACACTTGTTTTCATTTAAAAACTTCACACAATCATATTCCTCTACCCTCCACACTGCAGTCAGAAGCCAAACCTCTCTTGAGCCACAGTTGTCAGCTCCCTGATGTTGGGGTTAGGGAGTATGTCTAATGTGTAGTGTCTAGTGGATGCATGTCAGTAGTGTGCATTTACCTCCACGTTGCCCTCAGGGAAGCCAAACCTCTTCTGAACAACAGCGGTCAGCTCCCGGATGCGACGGCCCTTCTCGCCCAGAACATTCTGGGTCCTGAAACAATAACACTAAATGTGCTCCATGTCTGCAATCAGTTATCAGTCATCTTGTTTTCCTGAATGTTCCAGCCATATTTAACATGTTTTTTCCCCTATTTAAAAATCTGATTATCCATTTCATTCAAATCAATAGATACTTTTGAGTTAGTAAATGCAGATTAGTTTGAATGACGCAGGACAGTAGCTGGAAGGCACCAGTGTTCTCATTATGATGAACACGCTTTGGCAATATGGCCCTTTCTACAGCAGACCACTTTCACCAACCCTAACCCACCACATGCCTAACTAGCCACCTAAACAAGATTTTTTTTGTTGAGCAGTTGCACACGAGACATACAGTAGAAGTCTGAACTTTATTTTAAGAATGTGAAATGTCAGAATAATAAGACAATTATTTACTTCAGCTTTTATTTCATTCATCACATTCCAAGTGGGTCAGAAGTTTACATACACTCAATTAGTATTTGGTAGCATTGCCTTTAAATTTTGGCCCATTCCCCCTGACAGAGCTGGTGTAACCGAGTCAGGTTTGTAGGCCTCCTTGCTCGCACACGCTTTTTCAGTTCTGCTCACACATTTTCTATAGGATTGAGGTCAGGGATTTGTGATGGCCACTCCAATACCTTGACTTTGTTATCCTTAAGCCATTTTGCCACAACTTTGGAAGTATGCTTGGGGTCATTGTCCATTTGGAAGACCAATTTGCGACCAAGCTTTAACTTCCTGACTGATGTCTTGAGATGTTGCTTCAACATATCCACAATTTTCCTTCCTCATGATGCCATCTATTTTGTGAAGCGCACCAGTCCCTCCTGCAGCAAAGCACCCCCACAGCATGATGCTGCCACCCCCGTTCTTCACGGTTGGGATGGTGTTCGTCGGCTTGCAAGGTACCCCCTTTTTCCTCCAAACATAACGATAGTCATTATGGCCAAACAGTTCTATTTTTGTTTCATCAGACCAGAGGACATTTCTCAAAAAAGTACGATTGTGCAGTTGCAAACCGTAGTCTGGCTTTTTTATGGCGGTTTTGGAGCAATGGCTTCTTCCTTGCCGAGCGGCCTTTCAGGTTATGTCGATATAGGAGTCATTTTACTGTGGATATAGATACTTTTGTACCCGTTTCCTCCAGCATCCTCACAAGGTCCTTTGCTGTTGTTCTGGGATTGATTTGCACTTTTCGCGCCAAAGTACGTTAATCTCTAGGAGACAGAACATGTCTCCTTCCTGAGCGGTATGACGGCTGCATGGTCCCATGGTGTTTATACTTGCGTACTATTGTTTGTACAGATGAACGTGGGACCTTCAGGCGTTTGGAAATTGCTCCCAAGGATGAACCAGACTTGTGGAGGTCCACCTTTTTTCCCCCCTGAGGTCTTGGGTCAGGGACAGCCCTACAGGGGTGTATTCATTACACAGATTATGTTGCAACAGGAACAGTTTACTCCAAACAGAAAACATTTTGCAACGAAAACAAGTTGCTATTGGACAAATTGAGGTAGGTCCCTGCCCGTTTTGTTCCGTTCTTAAAACGGTAAACAGTTTCCATTGCAAAACGTAATGAACACACCCCAGGTACCTACACAGCCAACTCCCTAACTAGAAACCATCTGACGCCAACTCCCTGTACTGTATTGAGCCCTTCTCAGACAAATGCATCTTCAACTGAAGAGACACGCTGCTCTGGGGAACTGAACGTGACCCTGACCCAGTGTCCCCATAGACAGGCCGTGTCCCATTCCGACTCATCATCGCAACATCACTTAAGGGAAGAGGAGGCTCACACCGTGCATTGGCTGGGAGTCAAACATATGTATATAGGTTTATGTGCTGGAACAACACTGGTGAAAGTTGAAATAAAGTTAATTTTTGCCAGACCTGTCATCCAATGGCTTTGATGGGCTCTCTGTGTAGGCCACCTAACTGTAGACAATGGAAACTACATTGATTGGGATAAATGGCTGTGCACTGTCGTGGTCACGGCATCAGCAGTATAACTACAGAGTCAATCCCAATGATTTAAATATACACTAGACGACTGATAGGGGGCACTGTGTTTAAGCCACTGTGCCTATATCTTGGCACTCACCATCGTAAAAACATTTTGGAAGCTATAGAAATGCATTTGTTGCCACATTAATTATATTATTAGACACCTTAATGCATACTTCTAAACTATATTATGTGAGCTAAACATAAAAAATACATATTTCTTCCTTAGTACAATTGTTATAGATTACCTATGTTCCTGTCCTTACTACAAAAAATACATGCAATTTTGCACTGCATTCATTCCTATGGAAGACCGCTCCCAATGGGGCGTGCCTTTCAATGGCCAATACATAGCGTCAGCAATCCAGGGTTTATATACATCATTGGTCAATCCAATTAATAAACCTAGCTTTGAATGCCCTGTTGACACCAATATCTAGCGGCTGGAGTTCTTTAGTTAATCCACCCGGAATGACGGCAAGCTCCGAATTAGTTTGCTTCACTTGTTTTTTGACAGCATCGGTGATATGGGCGCGCATTGAGTCGTAGATCAATAGGGACGGAGCTGTGTGGAAAAAGCCACCCGGTCTCTTGACGTAAATTTCTCTCAGCCACTCACTCATATTTTCCTCATCCATCCCTTCGGGCTAGCTTTGATGACGACGCCGGCTGGAAAGTTCTCTTTTGGCAAGGTCTTCCTCTTGAAAATAATCATGGGTGGAAGTTTCTGGCCATTAGCCTGGCAGGCGAGAACTACAGTGAAGGATGACTTCTCATTCCCTGTGGTACATACAGACACCGTACTGGTCCCCGTTTTCTCCACAGTGCGGTTCACGGGAATATCAAAGGTGAGTGGAACCTCGTCCATGTTGGTGATGTGCTCTGGCCGGATCTTCTTTTCAGTGATCTTCTTTTTGCAGTATGCGCGGAAAGTGACCAGCTTTTCTTGGTAATCTTTTGGCAGTTGCTGCGAGACGGTAGTTCGTGTGCGGATGGAGAGATTACATCTTTTCATAAAACGAAAGCACCAAGAAGGACCGCCTCGAAATTCATCGATTGTCATGTCCCGTGCTAGCGCTGTTGCCGTCATTCGAATAGTGACTGTAGAGACGCTTCTACTTGCTGCTCTCTGTTCAACAACCCACTGTTCGAGTTTGTCCTCTAACTGTGGCCATCTCGCTTTGTTCCCGCGGAAACTCTGTTTAGTCTTCTTTACTTGGCGCAGGTCATCTTCTTGCTTCCTCCACTTCCGTACCATTGATTCATTAATGTTGAATTCTCTCGCTGCTGCTCTATTCCCATATTCTACTGCATGACCGACAGCCTTGAGCTTGAACTCTGCGTCGTAAGCGTGTCTCTTGAAAGGTGCCATTTTGGGGTCTTTATACACACACAAGTGGTGTGGGACTGTGAGTAAGCACAATACCGGTGTGTACTGGCTACCGTAATGCGGCTTTGTAGTTTACCAGTCGTACTGAAACATTTCATTATTATTACATTGTTTTTATTGGTTTTTCATACTGAAACATTTTGACAGAGCACCTTGAGCGCCGTGTACAACCAGTATGGATCAACCAATTAACCAATTGATCCATATATAAGGCGCTCCGGATTATAAGGCGCACTGTCGTTTTTTGAGAAAATTAAAGGCTTTTAAGTGCGCCTTATAGTGCGGAAAATACGGTACCTTAGTACTTGTTATCATTCTGGTGACGTTTTTTGGGGGTCTTTTTTACATTTGGAAAGAAGTGCCCCTTGTGTGCACTATCGATAATACGGTATATCCCGGGACGGCATGAAAATATGGATACCACCCAACCCCTTACACTACCAACAATAAACCTTAAAGCCAGCATATCACCACTACCTACAAACATACCGGTAACGTTACCTTGTGGCCAGGATTATGATCTCGGTCCTGGTTGGGGTCACACGCACCTCCACACCGGAGTACCCATCTTCGGCAAGTTCGCGCGTCAGGAACTCGTTCAGCTCGGCTTTGAAGATTCCGTCCGCGACGAACTAACCAAGCATAACACAAAAATGCAGTACATTGTTAGCTAGGTTGTAGGGAACATGATTGTAGTCACATAGCCGCTAGTGAACGTGCTACTGTAGATAGCATCATTGGTCAGCAAGTTACAGAGCTGGTGAACTGGGTAGCGCAAATGTTTAAATAAAGTAGCCTGCCACCTGTGCGACTTTAACATTAGCCAACTAGATACTGACCACCAATCTACAGACTCACGACAATCAGAGTTGCAACTAAATGCTTTGAATGGTGTTATTATGGTTATTCTTACTCGCTAGTACGGTATAAAATGCACCCCTTGGCACGTTCACTAGCGGAGTGAGGATTGCTTGTACCGGTAGTTAGCATCTGTGGTAATCCTCTTTAGACTAGGGGACGAGGACGCCAATCAAGGCTACAACCAACTCCGTATTCATGCTGCTAACACATGGCATCCCAATTTGCTACAACTGCATCCGTTATAAAGACCATTTTGGGATGAAATGTGAACAAACCTTCCTCTTCTTGGAGATTTGCACAGCCATCTTGTCGGAGGCCGCTGACAGGAAAGAACTTGTTAAGGAACCGGAAGCATACTTATACCCGGAATTGCGCGTTCCGTCGACGCTTGATGACGATGTTTTGGGCGCTTTCAACAACAACAAAAATACTGGTAGCTGCCGCTAGCTAGCTAACCAACTTCGTTGGAAATGGCAGCACATCTCAAAAAGCGAGTTTACGAGGAATTCTCCAAAGTTGTCCAGGTTGGTAGACGCATGATTACGGAAAAAACATTCACTTTGTAACCATCGTTGTTCTTTCAATAATAGCTAGCTAACGTTATACTGCGTCTGAGTGTTTCGTAGCTAGCTAACGTATTGCATTCTGCAATAACATCACATCGTTTTTGATAACATCATGCATCCTCTTTCATTAACTTTAGTTAGATAGAGATATTATATAGGCCTCATAGAAAAGTTGCTAACTAACTACCTTGGGTCACAGGGATCTGAACAAATAGCCATTGGTAGCTAGTTATGCTGGTTGGTGTACAATTGCAATCTTGTTCTAGCCTGAGTGCCAGTCTGTTTCTGTTATGATCATGCAAATTATGACAAGGACAGCAATAGAGTGGGAAAGAGCACAAACAGATCTGGGACCTGGCTAGCTTTGTCTAGATCCTAGCTATAGTTCGATCCCTACAGCTTTAGATATGCCGTTTAGTTATCCAGATCCGTATGATCTCATATAACAAAATGAAAAAGAAAAGGTAATCCATTGTCTCTGTTGATCAACAGCTTCCCCAAGAGGAGGCTCCAGCCAAGAAGCTCCGTCTGACCAAGCCAAGTAAGTCTGCAGCGCTGCACATTGACCTGTGTAAGGCCTCCAACCCCACTGATGCCCTGCAGTACCTGCTGCACTTCGCCCGCAGCTCCGTGGAGGCAGAGGGGGTGGTGCGCATACTGCTGGAACACTACTACAAAGTATGGTGGCCCTGGCTTTGATCCTCCCATCTCTCCTTACATCCCTCTATCTTCTCCTTCTGTCCTTTCTCTTCTCTTTCTATCCTTCATCTCTCTCCCTTCTCTCCTCCTGGAACACTATTACAAGGTAAAGCAGCCCTCCTCTTCCTAGCTGCTCTTAGCAATGTGGGTGTATTTACATACACTAGCATTGCTTTCAATTGTATTGGGTTGCACAAAAATTGTCAGCGGAAACCCAGAAGTTCAATCAAATTAAATTTTAACGTATTGTGCCAACGTACTCTCTGCTTACCTCATGTTCAAATAAAAGTCCTGCACATGTGCCATATGTGGACAAAAAACGAATAACTTGTGGGGGACTTTTATTTTGGCATGAGGTAAGCAGAGAAGAACTGGGTCTACAACAGACCCACGTTTGGAAAGTCTGTTTAATAATACAAACTTTTAGATATTGTCTCAAATTCCCCCCGTCATAATGACCAAACTTCCTGCCCACCGGCACAGTGACTTAAAATGTAATTGTATTTAACTTCTGGCTTCCCGCGGACTGTTTTTGTGCAACCCAATACAATTGAAAGCAATGCTAGTTATATAAATAGACCCGCGTTGCTAAGAGCAGCTATCCTCTTCCCTCCTTCCATGGTCCCTCCTTTCTTCCCTCCTACTTCTATCCTTTCTGTCTCTCCTTCTTCCATCCCTTCTTTCCCTCACCTTGCTCCTGTGTCTTCCTGTAGGAGAGTGATAACTTGTAACTGTGTGGGTGTGTATGTCTCTGTAGGAGCAGGATAACTCGGTGCGGCTGAAGATTGCCTCTCTGGTCGGCCTGCTTAGTAAGACACAGAACTTCAACCCTGAGAGTATCCTAGATGACACCCTCAACACAGAGAGTAAGTTACACTCTGATACACACACTTAGTACATCGTACACACTCCCTTATCTTCTCTGACCTAGTCCATGTCTCTCTCTGAGTTTTCTTCTCCGTGTGTGTAAATGTTTGTGTGTGTCCAGAGTCCCACCAGGTCCTGGCTCAGCTGCTGGTCATCGGCACCCAGCTCCCAGAAAGCCCTACTGTTAGACACATACTCTAAATTCAATTTAAATTAATACTCATAGAGGTGGCCTGCAAGGTAACACACACACACAGATGTGGTCTGCAAGTTGAATCTCTCTCATACCTCTTTTTCATCAATCTCTCTCATCCTCCTGGCTCATCAATCTCTCTCATCTCTCTCTCGCTCATCCCCCCCTCATCGATGTCTCTCATCTTATCTCTCTCTCTCTCTCATCCCTCTCTCTCAGCACCTGTCAGACACATATTTCGGCGTGAGGAATAAATGCTTGCAACACCTGGGTTGCCTGGGCAATGTGGACATGCCCCTAAGTAAAGACAGACAGGGATTGGTTCCAGCTGTGATTGGGGGCGGTGCTCCGGGTGTGTATATTTATTTGCGTTAACCAGGGTAGTTGAGTCAACAACGATAAAAACATTTACTACATGACATGTTTATTTAGTTTAACCAGACTATTCCACTCATCACATCACCATGTCTGTTAGAGATGTGTATGTGTGTGGGATGTGCAGCAGAAGTGTGTTATCAGTGACTACTTTCCACTCTCCCTTCCTCCTCCTTCCAGGGTGTCTGGCGGAGTGTGTGTGAGAGACGTGCAAAGCGTCATCAGTGACTACTTTGCCGACCAGGACCCCAGGGTGCACACGGCGGCCATCAAAGCCATGGTATGACCTCACTTCCTCCTGTTATGTCCCAATATACATACTAGCATGCTCACTTAGAATGCATGCCCAAAACAATGCTTCAGTCTATTGAGTGGATATTGAGAGCCCTCTCAATAGTCTGCACTGCACTGAAAACACAGGACAGGTGAAAGTTAGGTGGATGATGCCTACACCAAACATGTAGGAAGCCTCTCAATACTGTTGGCATGTGTTCAGCGGCTGGATAGATTTATAGATTGACTGATTGATTATTCAATGTTCTGCTCTTCCTTTCAGCTGCAACTGCATGAAAGGGGAATGAAGATTCAACATACCATATATAACCAGGTAGAGTGTGTGCGGGCGCACACGTGCATGCATGTGTTTCTTTCCAAGCCTCTAGGTTGCTGTGTGTGTGCGTTTCTCTCTAATTGTGTGTGTCTAGGCCTGTCGGCTGCTGTGTGATGACTATGAGCAGGTGCGTTCGGCTGCCGTTCAGATGGTGTGGGTCCTGAGTCAGCTCTATCCAGAGAGGTAAGACACACACACATACACTGACTATGTTCAAGAGCACCAAATCCATGATGCATTGTGTGTAAATTGTGACTGACAGACTGATCTACAAATAATAATGAATGGTTATTTATGACGCAAGTCAATTTGTTGATCAGTCAGTCAGCAGTCGCCTGCAATGTCGGCTGCAATGTCAAACAAGACCAACACTACACACTGAACACACAAACTCACTGACTGGGGGGATGAAAACTACTGTGTGATTGGTGACTAAAGGTGTCATCTGTCCAATCAGCATCGTGCCTATCCCGTCGTCCAATGAGCAAGTCCGTCTGGTCGACAACTCATTTGGGAAGATCAGTCACATGATCTCTGATGGATCCTGGGTAGTCAGGGTGCAGGCCACCAAAACACTGGTGAGTACACACACACACAAACCACTCGTTCACGTCTTACTTTTCAGATAGTCATGGCTCTCCTTTCCTCCCCCGCCTCTCTTCCACTCATCCCTCTCTCCTCTCTTCCTCAGGGTAACATGTTGCAGGTCAGTCCTCACTTCCTAGAGCAGACCTCGGGGTACGTTGTGTGTGTGTGTGTGTGTGTGTGTGTAAAATGTATCTTCAGAGGAAGCATACAGCATTATATCTCAAGGCCATCAGACTGTTAAATAGCCATCACTAGCCGGCTACCACCCGGCTACTCAACCCTGCACCTTAGAGGCTGCTGCCCTATATACATAGACATAGAATCCCTGGCCACTTTAATAATGGAACACTAGACACTTTAATAATGTTTACATACTGCTTTACTCATCTCATATGTATATACTGTATTTTATTCTACTGTATTTTAGTTAATGCCATTCCGACATTGCTCTTCCTAATATTTATATATTTATTTATTCCATTATTTTACTTTTAGATTTGTGTATTGTTAGATACTACTGCACTGTTGGAGCTAGGACACAAGCATTTCGCTACACCCGCAATAACATCTGCTAAATATGTGTATGTGACCAATACAATTTGATTTGATCTGAAGCGGAAAGTATTCAGACCCCTTGACATTTTCCACATTTTGTTACTTTACAGACTTATTCTAAAATTGATTAAATAGTTTTTTTCCCTCAATCTATACACAATACCCCATAATGACAATAAAACCCTTAAATAACACATTTACATATCACATTTACATATTCAGACCCTTTACTCAGTACTTTGTTGAAGCACCTTTGGCAGCGATTACAGCCTCGAGTCTTCTTGAGTGTGGCGCTACAAGCTTGGCACACCTGTATTTGGGGAGTTTCTCCCATTCTTCTCTGCAGATCCTCTCAAGCTCTGTCAGGTTGGATGGGTAGCATCGCTGCACATCTATTTTCAGGTCTCTCCAGAGATGTTCAATCGAGTTCAAATCCGGGCTCTGGCTGGGCCACTCAAGTACATTCAGAGTCTTGTCCCGAAGCCCGAGCACTCTGGAGCAGGTTTTCATCAAGGATCTCTCTATAATTTGCTCCGTTCATCTTTCCCTCGATCCTGACTAATCTTCCAGTCCCTGCCACTGAAAAACATCCCAACAGCATGATGTTGCCACCACCATGCTTCAACGTAGGGATGGTGCAAGGTTTCCTCCAGACGTGACGCTTGGCATTCAGGCCAAAGAGTTCAATCTTGGTTTCATCAGACCAGATAATCTTGTTTCTCATGGTCTGAGAGTCCTTTAGGTGCCTTTTGGCAAACTCCAAGCGGGCTGTCATGTGCCTTTTACTGAGGAGTGGCTTCCGTCTGGACACTCTACCATAAAGTCCTGATTGGTGGAGTGCTGCAGAGATGGTTGTCCTTCTGGAAAGTTCTCCCATCTCCACAGAGGAACTCTTGAGCTCTGTCAGAGTGACCGTTGGGGTCTTGGTCACCTCCCTGACCAAGGCCCTTCTCCACCGATTTCTCAGTTTGGCCGGGCGGCCAGCTCTAGGAAGAGTCTTGGTGGTTCCAAACCTATTCCATTTAAGAATGATGGAGGCCACTGTGTTCTTGGGGACCTTCAATGCTGCAGAAAGTTTTTGGTACCCTTCCCCAGATCTGTGCCTCGACACAACCCTGTCTCGGAGCTCTACGGACAATTCCTTCGACCTCATGGCTTGGTTTTTGCTCTGACATGCACTGTCAACTGTGGGACCTTATATATAGACAGGTGTGTGACTTTCCAAATCATGTCCAATAAATTGAATTTACCAAAGGTGGACTCCAATCAAGTTGTAGAAACATCTCAAGGATGATCAATGGAAACAGGATGCACCTGAGCTCAATTTCGAGTCTCATAGCAAAGGGTCTGAATACTTATGTAAATAAGGTATTTCTGTTCTTAATTTTTAATACATTTGCAAAAATGAAAACTGTTTTCGCTTTGTCATTATGGGGTATTGTGTGTAGATGAGGAATTGTTTTTATTTAATCCATTTTAGAATAAGGCTGTAACGTAACAATGTGGAAAAAGTCAAGCGGTCTGAATACTTTCCGAATGCACTGTTTGTAATGTAATCTGTATGTAGTGTAATCTGTACATATTGTTATCTACACTGAACAAAAATATAAACGCAACAAGTATCAAGTTATTGGTCCCATGTTTCGTGAGTTTAAATAAAAGATCCCAGAACTTATGAACAAAAAGCTTATTTCTCAAAAACAATGTGAGCATTTCTCCTTTGCCAAGATAATCCATCCACCTGACAGGTGTGGCATATCAAGAAGCTGATTAAACAGCATGATCATTACACAGGTGCACCTTGTGCTGAGGACAATAAAGCCCACTCCAAAATGGGCAGTTTTGTCAAACAACATAATGCCACAGATGTCTCAAGTTTTGAGGGAGCGCGCAATTGAATGTCCATCAGAGCTGTTACCAGAGAATTGAATGTTCATTTTTCTATCATAAGCCGCCTTCAACGTTGTTTTAGAGAATTTGGCAGTACATCCAACCGGCCACACAACCGCAGACCACGTGTAACCATGCCAGCCCAGGTCCTCCACATCCGGCTTCTTCACCTGCGGAATCGTCTGAGACCAGCCACCCGGACAGCTGATGAAATTGTGGGTTTGCACAACCAAAGAATTTCTCCACAAACTGTCAGAAACCGTCTCATGGAAGCTCATCTGCATGCTCGTCGTCCTCACCAGGGTCTTGACCTGACTGCAGTTCGGCGTCGTAACCAACTTCAGTGGGCAAATGCTTGCCTTCGATGGCCACTGGCATGCTGGAGAAGGGTGCTCTTCACGGATTAATCTCGGTTTTGACTGTAACGGGCAGATGGCAGACATGGTGGCGGTGGGGTTATGGTATGGGCAGGCATAAGCTACGGACAATGAACACAATTTGAATGCTTAGAGATATCGTGACGAGATCCCGAGGCCCATTGTCATGCCATTCATCCACCGCCATCACCTCATGCTTCAGCATGATATTGCACGGTCCAATGTCGCAAGGATCTGTACACAATTCCTGGAAGCTGAAAATGTCCCAGTTCTTCCATGGCCTGCATACTACCAGATATGTCACACATCGAGCATGTTTGGGATGCTCTGGATCGATGCGTATTCCAGTTCCTGCCATATCCAGCAACTTTGCACAGCCATTGAAGAGGAGTGGTACAACATTCCACAGACCACAATCAACAGCCTGATCAACTTTATGCGAAGGAGATGTATCGCACTGCATGAGGCCAATGGTGGTCACACCAGATACTGACAGGTTTTCTGATCCACGCCCCTACTTTTATTTTTTTAAGGTATCTTGACCAACAAATCCATAAATAAAGGTTAAATAAAAACATATATTAATAATAATGTTATCTATATTTCAGAGGATACGTACTGCTCATGAGTGGGCCAAAGAGCTCTATTCGTCTGGTGAGTTCTCCTCGGGGAGGAAATGGGCTGATGATGCTCCCAAGGAGAAGGTGGACACGTCAGCTGTCAACCTGATCACCTCGGGGGACTGGAGGACGAGATGTATGGTAAGTGCGTGTTTGTCGGTAAGGGTGTGTGTGTCAGTGTTTGTGTTTGGCGGGTGTCTCTGTGTGTGTTGTTTTTTTGTTTCTGTAAAGACTGTGGAGGCTCAGAGAGGGAGAGAGAGTGCGTTTGTGTGCGTGTGTGTATAAATTATAATGTGCCTGTGTGTGTTTTATCTGTAGAGGTGTGTATTGCTGCTGTGGATGCACTCTGCTCTCGCCCAATCATCTGCCAGCTTTGCTGAGAAGTGCCTGGACTTCCTGGTTGACATGTTTAATGATGAGATTGAGGAAGTCAGGCTGCAGTCCATCCATGTTCTGAGACAGATCTCTACTAACATCACCCTGAGAGAAGACCAGCTGGATACTGTACTGGCTGTACTAGAGGTAACACACACCAACACACAGAGACATATACACACACACACATACGCAGACGCCAGTGGAGGCTGCTGAGGGGAGGACGGCTCATAATGGCTGGAATGGAGGCAATGGAATGGTATCAAACATGTGGTTTCCACACTTACAAGGTGAAAGTAGAACATTTCTAAATGTTAGAATATATATGCTTTTTTGAATGAATAAAAATAAACAACTGAAATGTGTAACCTGTGTAGGACTCGTCTCGTGACATCAGAGAGGCGCTACATGAGTTGCTGTGTTTCACCAATGTGTCGACAAAAGAGTGTATCCAACTGGCTCTGCTGGAGCTGCTGAAAAACCTCACTAAGTACCCCACCGACCGCAACTCTGTCTGGAAGTAAGCCTGTGTGTGTCACCTTGCAAGTGATTCAATAAAAAGCTTTTAAAAGTCAACACTCTCTTTCTGTCTATTTCTCTTCATCGCTGTCTTTTTCTTCATCTCTCTCCCTCTCATTCTCTCTCTAGGTGTCTAAAGTTTCTAGGTTGTCGTCATCCTACCCAGCTGCTCAGTACTCACCCCTACTTCCACACCCCTGAACCAGACATGGATGACCCTGCCTGTATCCTACACACACGCACACACACACAGCTATACCTACCTTTGTGTTGTGTGTTCCTGACCTAGCGTAACAGATTGTTGTTGGTGCTGGTATTCAATGCAGCTCAGTCTTGTCCCACCATGACAGCTCTGTTCTCAGACCACACCTTTAGACACTACACCTACCTACGAGACAGCCTCTCTCTCCTAGTACCTCCTCTCAGGGTAAGACACACACACACACACCCCTTTCAGACACTAGACCCACCAATCTATGTCGAGACCCCTGTGTTATAATCTGTGTTATGATTGTGTGTGTAGTTACCAGGGAGGAAGCAGGCCCCAGGTGTGAGTGGTATAGAAGGATCCAGCAGTGTGGAGTCTGCTCAGCTGTTCCTCCAACAGAGTGAGCAGAGTTAGCACCATACACAACCTACAGGACCCCGGGGCTCAGGAACTGCTCATCTTTACTATCAGGTACTTACACGCACATCCACACACACATACTATCAAAACATTTCAAACTATTTTTGAAGCGACTATTTTGTGTGTGTATGTCCTCCTCAGAGACCTACAGAGACTGGGGAAGCTACAGACAGAGCTGGCAGGGGCTGCTGACTTCTCTGCCACCTACCTCCGCTGCCAACTACTGCTCACCAAGGTGTGTCTGGATCTGGATAGACAGGTGTCTTTCTGCATTACATTTGACCAGAATGCCCAAATCATATTGCCTCTCCTCATCTCCTTGTCTCCTCTCCTTGTGTCCTTCCCACAGGCCTTGCAGGAGAAGTTGTGGACCATGGCCGTCCCCCTCTGCCTTAAATACAACGCCATGGCAACTGCTGCTGCCAAACAGGTACACGCACAAACTAAAGTGCTTTTTTTGTTGTTGTATTTTTCACTTTATTTAGACAGATTTTAAATGGGAGGGATACAGGCAGATGGGAGATACAGTTTGAAGGATAGATTGAACCCCGGTCTCCGGTGGGAAGAGGAGCATATACACTGAGTGTACAAAACATTAGGAACACCTTCTTAATATTGAGTTGCACCCCCTTTTGCTCTCAGAACAGCCTCAATTCGTCGGGGCATGGACTCTACAAGGTGTCAAAAGCGTTCCACAGGGATGCTGGCCCAGGTTGACTCCAATGCTTCCCACAGTTGTCAAGTTCGCTGGATGTCCATTGGGTGATGAACCATTCTTGATACACACAGGAAACTGTTGGGCGTGAAAAACCCAGCAGCGTTGCAGTTCTTGACACACTCAAACCGGTTCGACTGGCACCTACTACCATGCCCCATTCAAAGGCACTTAAATCTTTTGTCTTGCCCATTCACCCTCTGAATGGCACACATGCACAATCCAATTGTCTCAAGGCTTAAAAATATTTCTTTAACCTGTCTCCTCCCCTTCATCTACACCGATTTGAAGTGGATTTAACAAGTGACATCAATAAGGGCCACCTGGTCAGTCTGTCATGAAAAGAGCAAGTGTTCCTAATGTTTTGTGCACTCAGTGTATATGTGTCTTCAGCCGGTGGCGTTACCCCTAGACAGTAATGTGATGTGCAGAGCTGTGTGTATATAATGTTATGTTTTGTGTGTGTGTGTGTTTGTAGATGCTGGAGGAGACGTATAAACTGGAGTTCCTATATAGTGGTCTGGAGAACAGACAGGTGGCCACCATACACCATGTCAGACTACAGGCTAAGACCTTACAGCTAGTCCTGACTGCCCGCCCACCAGGCGAGGGTTAGTACACACACAAACACCCCCACCGTCCATGTCTATAACTGTCAAGCAGCTCAACCCCTCTCATCTCTCTGCAGAGTTGAACCTCTCATCAGTGTCTGTGAGAAATTCCTTCAGGAGGAAGGAAAAATACAGACTATTTCTCCTATAGGAGAAGAACAGAAACTGATGCATTTGTTATGAATTGGGGAACTGAATTGTTGATTTAATTTATAGCCACAAGGTGGCAACATTGACCTTGCAGAAAGTACACCCTTTTATTTTGGTATTCTGATTAATCCTCACCTCTATGCCTCCAGGCTGTTTGTGGTGGAGCTGGCCCACCTCCAGGAAAGTTTTGTGGGGAAGCTGTTGGAGAACTGGTCAAGATCCTTCAGACCACATTGAGACAGTGGCTTCTTAAACCTTCAACTACCTAAACAGGTACACAGAACACACACACACACACACACACGTATTTGACCCAGGTGTGGTTTGTATTGGCTGGCAGGTCCAGCATGCGTCGGCGACCATCATCGAGCCAACAGGAGAGTCTGACAACCCGCTGCGTTTCACCTCTGGCCTGGTGGTGGCGCTAGACATTGACGCTACGCTGGAGCACGTACAAGACCCCACAACACTGTCAAAGTACAGGAACATACCCTGTTATAGAAGGTCTCTGGTACACACACCCCTTGGCTGCGTTCCGATTCTCCAACCTTCTCCCAAAGTGTGCACTCATACTCACCCTCATGGATTTAAAAGGAATTAACTGGAATATAGTGGAAACTCCCTCCAGCCATGTTTGCACCAATCCAATGTAAATGCATAAGGTAGATACACGTGCACATTTCTGGGTGAAGGGTAGAGAATCAGAATGCAGCCTTAGTCCAGGACCCTAGCGGTATATAAGCTGTACCCTCTCCTCTCTCCTGCTGATGGATGAAGTGTTGGTCCCAGTTGTAATAGTTCGTTTAGTCTTTTACACACACACACACACACACATATTTTGTCTCTCTCCAGGTGCTGTATCCAGACGGCCAGTCTCATGTGATTCAGCCTAAACCTGGAGACTTCAGGAGTCCTGGACCACACCGCCACCGCCTCATCACACAGGTCTACTTGTCTCACTGCGCATGGACTGGTGAGGACACACACACTACCTGTCTCACAGCACATGGACTAGTGGGGGCACACCCACACACATTCTACCTGTCTCACTCCACATGGAACGGTAAGGACACAAACTCACCCCCGGCCCCATTCTCTCTGTCTCTCTCTCAGAGGCGTGTCAGATCGAGGTGAGGCTGCTGCTGGCATACAGCTCATCTCGTCTCTGTAAAACGGCGTGGAGCGACAGCAGCACTGAAGGCCTCCAGCCAGCAGAGGGTGCCACTGAGGGAACCATTCCCTTCGGCAAACCTGTCAAGGTCTTCATCATGCCCAAACCTGCCCGTCGCTGACACCAAACACACCTCTTTAAACATCCATCTCTCTTTCTCTCTCCTCTTCCTCTTTTCTATCTTGTCTGTTGTCTTCTCCCACCCCTGACCTGCTACTCCTCAGCATTGGAGCAGACCTCAAAGCTGGCCCTTCCTTACTGCATTAATTTTTACTAAACAATATGTTTATATTGTTAGTGTGTGACTGGCTGACTGTCCTTTATGGTCGACTAGAATGAGGATGCGTCCCAAATAGCTCCCTATTCCCTATATAGTGCATTACTTTTGATCACTGTAAAGGGGAATAGGGTGCCATTTGGGATTCAGCCTGAGACTAAGCCAGAGTATCACTGAGGTCACCTTTCTGATCTGTGTGTTGCTATTCCTAGTTGCTACAGTTAAGGACAAAAACGTATTTTTTAATGACCAATAAATGAAACCAAATGACAAAAACAAGCCTTTATTCACATTTAAGTCATTTCAGCGCTGTTCATTACGGTGTTTTGAATGTTTCACCTTGCTAAATGCACCCCAGGGTTGTGTTCATCAGGCACCAAACAGAAGAAAATAGGGAGGGACTACAATGCAAAATGTCCATTGTTGTTTTCCATTGCAAAACGTTTTGCTACGGTGTGCTGTAATGAATATGACGCTGTTGAATCGTGCCAAGTTTTCAGACTTCTCCTACTGGCCACCTCTGTGGTGTGATGTCATCAGCAGGTAGAGTGGAAGACGCCGCCCACCTTGGCTCCCTGGCCAACCAGGTTGTTGTATTCTGTGACTGCCTTCTCTGTCTGCAGCACCCTCAGTTCCACTCCTCTCTGTCTCACAAAATCCACAGTTGAGGACGGGACCTTTAGAGAGACAGCGTGTTCAACATTGCAGCTGACTTTAAAAGACAAATTCCACCTGAAAACTATCATTTTGTTTTTGTTTCATTAGTCCATTGTTGACAGTTCCAAAATGTTTTGCTTGTCAGCAATCAAGTTTTCAAGATACGTAACTTTCCACATACATAAATCATCCCCGTATGATGCAATTTGTATCATATGATGCTGTGTTTTGCATCATATGATGCAAATTGCATCATACAGGGATGATTTCTGTATTTTGAGTTACATATCTTAAACTTGATTGCTGACAAGCAAAACATTTTGGGACTATGTCAACCAATGGACTAATGAAACAAATACCAAAAGTTAGTTTTTGGGTGGAGCTTTCCTTTAAAGGCAGTTGAGACTGATTGATCTACAAATCACCTTGCATCATAAATAACTACTAAATATTATTTGTAGATCTGTCATTCACAATTTACCCATGGTACATCACAGTTTTGACGCTCTCGAACACAGCCAGAGAGAGAACTCTGGGGAAGTGTGTAGGGGCTAGGGAAAGTGTAGGGCAGAGGAAGGGTAAATGTGTAGGAGCTGGTGAAAGTATGTTTGTAGGGGCTAGGGAAAGTGAACGGTAGGGGAAACGGAGGGGAAGCGAGAGGTTTTACTCTGCCCAAAATCTGTCCATGAAAATAAGCTCAAGAAGTGAGGATTTTTTGTATGAAGGTCAATGAGTGTCAAATTTGGTCAACAAAAAATGTAATTGCTAATTTGCTACGTGAGGCTTATTTGATTGAAAGGAAATTTAGTAATGTTTAGGTTGTTACGAATGCAGTGATATAAGTTTACGCCTGTGGCATTTCGGCAACTTACCCAAATATGACTTTACATTGGAGTTGTGCCTGTTGTCATAGAGATACAGTGGGGAGAACAATACACTGCTGATTTTGCAGGTTTTCCTACTTACAAAGCATGTAGAGGTCTGTCATTTTTATCATAGGTACACTTCAACTGTGAGAGACGGAATCTAAAACAAAAATCCAGAAAATCACATTGTATGATTTTTAAGTAATTCATTTGCATTTTATTGCATGACATAAGTATTTGATACATCAGAAAAGCAGAACTTAATATTTGGTACAGAAACCTTTGTTTGCAATTACAGAGATCATACGTTTCCTGTTGGTCTTGACCAGGTTTGCACACACTGCAGCAGGGATTTTGGCCCACTCCTCCATACAGATCTTCTCCAGATCCTTCAGGTTTCGGGGCTGTCGCTGGGCAATACAGACTTTCAGTTCCCTCCAAAGATTTTCTATTGGGTTCAGGTCTGGAGACTGGCTAGGCCACGCCAGGACCTTGAGATGCTTCTTATGGAGCCACTCCTTAGTTGCCCTGGCTGTGTGTTTCGGGTCGCTGTCATGCTGGAAGACCCAGCCACGACCCATCTTCAATGCTCTTACTGAGGGAAGGAGGTTGTTGGCCAAGATCTCGCGATACATGGCCCCATCCATCCTCCCCTCAATACGGTGCAGTCGTCCTGTCCCCTTTGCAGAAAAGCATCCCCAAAGAATGATGTTTCCACCTCCATGCTTCACGGTTGGGATGGTGTTCTTGGGGTTGTACTCATCCTTCTTCTTCCTCCAAACACGGCGAGTGGAGTTTAGACCAAAAAGCTATATTTTTGTCTCATCAGACCACATGACCTTCTCCCATTCCTCCTCTGGATCATCCAGATGGTCATTGGCAAACTTCAGACGGGCCTGGACATGCGCTGGCTTGAGCAGGGGGACCTTGCGTGCGCTGCAGGATTTTAATCCATGACAGCGTAGTGTGTTACTAATGGTTTTCTTTGAGACTAGTCCCAGCTCTCTTCAGGTCATTGACCAGGTCCTGCCGTGTAGTTCTGGGCTGATCCCTCATCTTCCTCATGATCATTGATGCCCCACGAGGTGAGATCTTGCATGGAGCCCCAGACCGAGGGTGATTGACCGTCATCTTGAACGTCTTCCATTTTCTAATAATTGCGCCAACAGTTGTTGCCTTCTCACCAAGCTGCTTGCCTATTGTCCTGTAGCCCATCCCACCCTTGTGCAGGTCTACAATTTTATCCCTGATGTCCTTACACAGCTCTCTGGTCTTGGCCATTGTGGAGAGGTTGGAGTCTGTTTGATTGAGTGTGTGGACAGGTGTCTTTTATACAGGTAACGAGTTCAAACAGGTGCAGTTAATACAGGTAATGAGTGGAGAACAGGAGGGCTTCTTAAAGAAAAACTAACAGGTCTGTGAGAGTCGGAATTCTTACTGGTTGGTAGGTGATCAAATACTTATGTCATGCAATAAAATGCAAATTAATTACTTAAAAATCATACAATGTGATTCCGTCTCTCACAGTTGAAGTGTACCTATGATAAAAATTACAGACCTCTACATGCTTTGTAAGTAGGAAAACCTGCAAAATCGGCAGTGTATCAAATACTTGTTCTCCCCACTGTATATAGAGGACTCATCATGGATATAATCAATTTTAGCATGGACATTGCCATTGAAGGCTTACAACATTTTAAAGTAGTCAACTGGGTGGGGATTCCTATGAGTTGGAAAAAATCTGCCAAATAAGAAAAATAAAATGTACTCCTTTAAAATGGAGATAGCAATAGGCAGTGCATTTGAGGCTGTCACAGACGCTATAATGGCACAGATACAAAAATGAGTCCTCTATATATCTCTATGGCCTATTGTTAACGCGTATCTGCCCTCTCACTGGCTAGAATAGTCCCACCTGATCTCACCTCCTCCCGCCTGCCTTCTATCTTTGAGGACATTTATTTTCATTGTTAGAGTGGTCACTCGAATATCTTGTCAATATAATAAACAATATTTGGGGTAAATGTGTAGGTCTAGGGAAAGTGTAGTGTAAATGTGTAGGGAGTAGGGGAAGTCTGTGCGTATGGGTCTAGGGGCATACCTGCAGCGCCTCACTCATGCCCCGCCCGATGACCAGCGTCTCCACCCCCTTCTGAAGCACCTCCTCCAGATCTGCAGGATGCACTCCAGATTGATGCTACACACATTGTGAGTGACATCATTATCATCATATAAGGTTGATAGATTAATTATTAATGACTAATTATTACACCCTGAAACTGTGTGAAATGTGTGAGTGTAGGACCAGTAAAGACTATGGCATTGAGCTACTATTTAGCAATGTGAGTAAGAGTTAGACCAGACAACAAAGGAGAACTGTCTAAACCAAGATAAAGGGGCCTCCCAATTTAGGGAGGAGAGAAACTGTTAGGTTTTTTAAGGAGTATGCAGGATATTGTGAGGACGGCGATAACTAAGGAATGCATGTGTATGTATGTATGTGTGTAGGCATGTGTATGTATGTATGTATGTATGTATGTGTGTGTGTGTGTGTACTGATGGTCAGGAGAGCAGTTTTAAAGTGGAAAACTACAGCCTGCCTACAGAGAAGAGGGATGTTTGTATGATGTATGAGTATAAAAGATGGACTCTGAAATTGTGATGGCAGAACGTTTTCATGAATAAAGCCTGATGATTGTATGCTGGGCTGCTTGGTCTGATTATTAGAGATTTACAACCTCTGGGATACAGACTGAGTAATAAGTTCATTTTTTAAACATTGGGATAGAAATTCACGTAACAAAGGTGCCATTTGAGACGTAGCCCATGTCCGGCTCTATGTCCTATTATCATAATAATGTAATGAAACAGGCAGGGAGCAGGTCTCGAACCATCAACCTTCTAGCCCAAATTCCAGCGTGCCATCGACTGTGCCCCAAAAGCATGCTCGTGTGGCAGAGTCGATATCCGCACTTATAAACCCAGGGTCGTTACACAACCCCCGTCCTCGCGCTAGCTTACAACTCAACATCTTACAGGAACGCGCTCAACGGGCAAGCACACGCACGTTCGTGGATGCAAGGTCCGATCAATTCTGACACCAACGTAATGAAACAGGCGTGGAGCAGGTCTCGAACCCTCAACCTTCTAGCCCAAAGCCATCGACTATGCCCCAAAAGCATGCTCGCGTGGCAGAGTCGATATCCACGTTTATAAACCCAGGGTCGTTTCAATAACTTACGTCTGTCCCAGTCTCACTCCAGTCCCAGGCACGGCTTTCCCCGGGCCATACCTTACAGTCCTTATAGGAAGAGGAGCAGCCCTTCACCTTCATCTGTCCTGTCCCCAGGACGATCTCTGGCGACGACATAGGGCAGGTGTTGTCTCGGCTGCTGCAGGCACATTTGGAAACAAACGCAGCGTTTTCAATCTAACGCTTTGAACACACCGACTGTCTCATTGGCAAAATAGTATGCAGCATCATCTAGATATGTGTGCAACAAAAGTTCAACATTCACCTTCTGCTACCATTTCTGTCAACCCGTCTACGCATACATTTTGACGCATACGTTCGATAAATCCAACGTATGCACCACACAGAACGCACTGCAACTGCCTCTGCAACGCAATGGTGCAAGGCAAACGCAGCGTTCCATTGGAAATGAATGTACTTCTGGTGTACCAAAATGCAATAACACAGTCGGTGTGTTTGAAGCGTTAAAGGTGGGCTAGCAACCAGAGGTTTGCTGGTTTTGAATCCCAACAGAAAAATCTACTGGGGAATAAGCAGTGGTGGAAAAAGTACCCAATTGTCATACTTGAGTAAAAGTAAAGATAACTTAATAAAAAATGACTCAAGTGAAAGTCACCCTGTAAAATACTACTTGAGTAAAAGTCTAAAAGTATTTGGTTATAAATATAGTTAAGTATCAAAAGTAAATGTAATTACTAAAATGTACTTAAGTATCAAAAGTAAAAGTATGAATCATTTCTAATTACTTATGTTAAGCAAACCAGTAGGCACAATTTATTTATTTATTTACGGATAGCCAGGGGCACACTCCAATACTCAGACATCATTTACAAATGAAGCATTTGTGTTTAGTGAGTCCGCCAGATCAGAGGCAGTAGGGATGACCAGGGATGTCCTCTTGATAAGTGTGTGCATTGGACAATTTTCTGTCCTGCTAAGCATTCAAAATGTAATGAGTACTTTTGGGTGTCAGGGAAAATGTATAGAGTAAAAAGTACATAATTGTCTTTAGGAATGTAGGGAAGTAAAAGTTGTCAAAAATATTAATAGTAAAGTACAGATACCCCCCAAAAACGACTTAAGTACTTTAAAGTATTTTTACTTAAGTACTTTACACCACTGGGAATAAGACAGGAACCGGAGGGTACTATCCTGCCGTTGTGCCCTTGAGCAACCCCTTAAATGGCTCATCAGGGGCTGCCCTGCTCAAACCTCTCCAATCGGTGTGTTGGTGTGTCTTTCAGCGGGGTTGTCAACTTGAGATCAATGCTGCAAGGAATATGGATATATAAAGTATTCTTCTAAAACATAAGCATATCTAGTGAGAAACATTTCTAAAGTTGAATCCCTATTAACTATTATTAGATCGTATTTCTGTCCACGTGACCATGTAAACAAACACGGGTGAACTGTAACAAGTGCACGCAAACAAGTTTTGAAACCGAACGAATAGACGAAAGTGTCGCTGAAATGTCATTTACTACAGATTTGTGTTGGTTTTAAAACTATATTAATTTCATGTCCGTCAGTCGTGATTGCTACTTTTCCTTACCAGTTCGTTCCATCGTAGACAGCCTGACCAAAGCGTTTTATACCTAAACCAAGAAATCACAGCCTGTCGTTTCCAATGGGAACAAATGAGCGATAGTGGGCAGAACAAGCAAGGAGTGGGGCAGAGCCAAGCACGAGCTAGCGAGATCCTATTGGCCCGTTCTAGCATAATCTGCATCTTTCCGTTAGGGAACGCCTACTCTGTGAAGTGCGCGTGTGCAATAACTCCATTCGCCTTTGCCCTAAACAACGCGATTTTTAAAAAACTTTTGCAACGGGTAAAGTTTACAAACCTTAGTCGACTCTATTCATAACATATTCTAGTTTTGACAACAGAACTGTATTGAGATCAAACGTTTCATCGATGAGAAAATGTGCAGAATGTCGGCCAAAATCCATCTCATTCCATCTTCTCTCACTCCCCGCCAAATATGCTTCACATTTAAACATACATTTACATTTTAGTCATTTAGCAGACGCTCTTATCCAGAGCGACTTACAGTTAGTGAATACATGTAATATATATATATACAGTGGCGGCTCCTGAAAAAATTCTCAGGAGGGGCAATTTTTCTGATGATTTAGGTGACCTACACACATTTTAAAAAAGATATGTCCAGCAACAACATGGAGACAGGGGCAGCATATAAGTCAATACCAGAAGCATTTATTGACTGATCTGGGGAGATGGATTCCAGTTTCTGTGACAGATTATAAATAATCTCTGATGCATTTGTTATATTAGCTTTTGGTTGAATGTACTGTCGTAGTAAATATATAATGTTATAGCTTGGTCTGACTAAAATCTTGTGCATGACCCATTTTGTGTTGGGCGTTTGTTTTCAATCAATGCTGTTCCTATCCTATAACAATGGACAAAAGAGTCCTATCTTGTCAGCCTTGTCAGCAGGTGGCCAAGGACAACACCCACGCCATAGGTCTCTCAGTTCTTCCAACTCACGAGTTCTTGCTCTGAGGACACACACACACACACACACACACATCATCACTGATAACACACACACACACACACATCATCACTGTTAAACACACACACACACACACATCATCAATGTTAAACACACACACACACACACACACACACAAATCCCCTCTCTTTAGGCTGAACATTTGAAGACAGAGAACCCGACTCAGAGCCAATGCAACAGTGGAGGGGACCTCGCCCAACTCATCAGGACCAATCAGAAGATCAGAACTACTAGATTCAACCTACATCATTTATTGTATAAAATGTCAGCACACAATGTTTTCGGGGCTCTCTTCAGATAGCTCCCTAAGAGTTTGACGAACGAGTCCGTGCACGCGATTCCAGATATCTTTACCTCTGAATAAACTGCCTTTATTATACCATATCCACCCTGTCCAAAGTCTCTACTTGGTCTCAGTTCTCCAGTAAACTTGTGATTATCAACAGTACACAACGGTAACAAACAATTGGGGGAACTCACGGGGCAGATAGTAAGGTCACAGTGACACAGAAAGCAGTTCAATGTCGGGGCTCGGGGGTACAGAGTCGCTCTCTTACCAGGATCGATTTTCCCTGTGACTGTCAGATCGAGGTCCGCTCCGACCAGGGTGAAGCCGGCCGGCTCCACTTCTCTGTCCGGGACTCTGTCATCCAGCCAAGTCTCCCAGCTGTATTGGATTCCGCTGCCAGCAACGTTTTCATTATTTAGTCCGTTCGTAGCGGGTATGTACACGATCAACAAGATCAGTCCAAAACCCACCACTCGAAATCCATGGTTGGCAGAATGTTTGTAAACTAAGTGTACAAATTAAAAACATAAAATAACGCCACTAAGTGTACAAATTAAAAACATAAAATAACGCCACACTGCAGGTCGCAAAGAGACGCTGCTAGCCGCTATTTGCTTAGTTACGTTCATGGTTACGTCACGTATGACGAAAGCGCGTAAGTGCAAGCCCACAGACACCCATAGAGAATGTATTGAAAGCTTTGAAATTTGAAAAAAAATAGATTTTACATGACAGGCTATGAGAGACTTCTGGGCGATTTTCAACCTGACTGAAATCGCCCAAAAACGGGCGGGGCCATTTGAAGCACGACTTTAGCCTGATTTGACATTTAGTGGCAGTCAGATCAGATTACAACACTGATAACTACTGTTGCCGTGATATAATTGATTAGAAAAAAAATCCCTTCCTTTTCCCGTTTGGCAGTGCGTCGCCCATATCGCCCTATTGAACAGGCCGTCCCTGTATATATATATATTTTTTTTTTTTGTATACTGGCCCCCCGTGGGAATCAAACCCACAACCCTGGCGTTGCAAACACCATGCTCTATCAACTGAGCTACATCCCTTCCGGCCATTCCCTCCCCTACCCTGGACGACGCTGGGCCAATTGTGCGCCGCCCATGAGTCTCCTGGTCACGGCCGGCTGCGACAGAGCCTGGATTCGAACCAGGATCTAGTGGCACAGTTAGCACTGCGATGCAGTGCCTTAGACCACTGCGCCACTCAGGAGCTACTTCCGTGAGGGTTGGGTGTGTTCTGGATCGTTGTCAAATTTCTGCGTTGTGGAACGTTGCAGATAGAAATGTCATGACTAGAGCTGATGTGATGCTTATTCTACATACCAGCGAAGTATGTTTGTTCTACATCATTCATTTATATCTGAACGTTGGCGAACGTTGTCTCCTGCTGAAAGTGGCCATGATAAAATGTGGACTGGCTAATGGTTAATTGTATTAACTGAACAGTTGAAGCAAGAGCTGTTTGTCCCACTGAGTTCATCCAATAACCATTTACTTTATCAACTTTTTTTCTACATGGACTTTTAAGTTGCGTGTGTGTGTGTGACTCCCTCCCATTTCCCAAAAGTCTATTAACTTTGAATACGCCGACTGCGTCATTGCGCAAAATAGTATGCAGCATCATCTAGATATGTTTGCAACAAAAGTTCAACATTCACCTTCTGCTACCATTTCTGTCAACCTGTTTACGCAGACAGTTTGACGCATATGTTCGATAAATCCAACGCACTGCAACTGCCTCTGCAACGCAATGCTGCAAGGCAAACGCAGCGTTCCATTGGAAACGAATGTACTTCTGGCGTTTCAAAATGCAATGATACGGTCGGTGTGTTCGAAGCGTTAGGTTCCCATTCCTCCTGTTATGTCACTGTCAGCCAATGTGTAAACTGTCCAAAGGGGAACAATGATGCTGCAAATGTATTTGATAATAACAAATAATTGATTCTGTTTATCCACATAAACATATGTATCACAAGCCGGCTTCCGGGCCCAGAAAGCTTATTTCTGGACTAAAAAGTACTTCTCCATTCAGCATACCCCACATATAAAAATAACAGTTATGGGTCTTTCTATAAATAATGGGGCCAATGTGTGGCATTGGATTCCAAATTTCAAAACGGTTTAAAACTAAAATAAAAATGATTTTCATGCAGTTATTTAGAGTGATAAAAGTGAATATATACAAATTGGCCCATAACTCCACCTATACAACAACATCGGCCTAGGACTAAACATCCTTTAAGCGGGGTTCATAAAGACATTGCCAAGTCAAATTCAAGGACTTTCAGGGTCTTTTTCAAGCACTTCAATGTAATTTTCAAGGACCTCCATGTTATACAATTGTATAATTTATACAATTGTACATATAGGGCTTAATATATACTAAACAAAAATATAAACGCAACAATTTCAAAGATTTTACTGAGTTACAGTTCATATAAGGAAATCAGTCAATTGAAATAAATTCATTAGGCCCTAATCTATGGAATTCACATGACTGGAAAGGGGTGCAGCCATGGGTGCCAATCAGAATGAGTTTTTCCCCACAAGGGCTTTATTAGACAGAAATACTAGTCTGAAAACAGTAAAGTAGGCTACTTCAAGCCCCTTGTATAGGTTAAAATTACAGGTGTAATATGGAAAACAAAATGTATTTGTCATGTTATTTCATTACCAGGTCATATTACATAGCAATTTGTCATTATATCCAGAATGAATAGAAATAGCGTTGGGTGTTGCGCAATAATCTATCCTACACAATTTCACACAGTAGACTGTGTCCAATCCGAGGCACAAAAACAATGTATTACCTTAATGCTTCCTCTGTTAAATCTAAGGAGTAAATCAAGCAGACAACAGATTACCATCAATTCGCTAGGGATATCACCAGCATATTGTTCAAAATATATTCTTGACATTCCTCCCGAACACCTTTTTTCCAGCACTTGGGCAGTTGTTGCATCGCATGCGCTATCACAACTGCTGTTCATCACTTGACGGTCATTCGTAAAATTCCTTCCTGGATCAGAAGATGACGTGTGAAAATATCACGCCGTAACTAATCAGCTGGACACCAAAAGTATTATGCATAATTATTGAAGAACCACGTTAATGACAACAGTATCGATTTAGCTTTTAAGTATCAAGGTAAGGGGACTCTGTTAAAAGCTTTCGATTTTGCAATTGCATACATGATTTTGGATTTGTGTGCCCATAAACTGTTTTCACACCATAACATAAGGAGATCCACACAAAATGTTACTAGTTACACTGCATTTCTGAGATCTCTATACAAAAAAATACAAAAAAACTGTCCAACGGCTAGATCCAGGATTCTTACAAGTTCAAGTTCAATATCTAATTTAACTGATTAATGCTTAATATATTATATAAAGACAACTTACACTGCCATAACTGTAAGGATAGAAAAGTCATTTTATGTCACACGATTTTGGGCAAATCTGCGAAAACACCAACTATGATAAAGGGTTAAACATAGGTTTTAAATCAACTGGTGAATTGTACTGAATATAGCTATGATCCCCCCTTATTTCTTCATGTAATGACATGATAAAAAAGGCTGAATATTATCAATGACTTATCAACAGCTGTAACAAGTTGTCCAGTGTAGGAAATCCTCAGTGGTACCCTAGTTTATAGAAAGACCCTTCTGCAGACAGTATGCCGCCACCACACACACACCTTGGGCAGTATGGATTTCAATATAGGAAGATACCCAGAAACTGCTTGTCCGATTCAAATCCCTGATCACATCAAAGCATTGTTGGCTAGTACCACTGGCGTTAGTTAATACAACTCTGTCCCATTGACATCAAGACATCTCTGCTAAACCTTAGTCTGAGTTGTTTAGATAATGGCTTGTTGGGTCTCTGGTTCTTAGAACCTCTCTGGTTCCTAGTGTCCCACAAACCACTGGGGCTGTTTCTTCATGGCAACGATCAGATAATTCGCTGTCGGACCGCCCCGTCGTCACTCTGCCTTCCGCCTGTCATCGCACTGTTGCCTGGCAAGAGAGCAGAGAATTCTGAGGGGCAAACAGAACATTACGAATTTCATTTATCGGATATTTGTTTTATTTGTAGAATGGTTTGGAATTTCATTATATTTCCCATCATTCCAATTCGCTTCCTCTCCCCTTCCTTCCTCCCCGTCCTCTCTTTCCCTTCAAACTCACCTGTCATCTCAGTGGCCCTGGTCTGGCTTTGGCCTGGGTCTGGGGAAGCTGGGCTGGGGACTGGGGCCTTGCTACTGGCCTCCCCAGCGGCAGGGTTAACAATATGAATAGCTTTAGCAATAGGGTTGTCATTAGCTTTAGCATTAAGGATAGCATTTGCATTGGAGGTTTTGTCACTAGCATTGGAGGTAGCTGCGGTGCTCCTCTTTCCGTCCGTGACATCCATCTTCACTAGACACAGCATCTGAAGCAGTCCCATGGCATCAAAGTCCTCCCCCTCACACACACCCCTCCTCCTCAGCAACTCCAACACCTACAACACAGAGCTATACAATTACACACACACCCCTCTGCCTCAGCAACACACATGCAAAAGTCGTGAAGAATGCATGACAGTGCCTCTTCCCCTTCAGGTGGTTGAAAAGATTTGGTAGGGCCCTCAAATCCTCAAAAAGTTACACAGCTGCACCACTGAGAGCATCTTGACTAGCTGCATCACTGATTGGTATGGCAACTGCACTGGTGCCAAGCTGCCTGCCATCCAGGACCTCTATATTAGGCGGTGTGAAAGGAAGGGCAGGAAAATTGTTAAAGACTCCAGCCACCCAAGCCATAGACTGTTCTCTCTGCTTCCACACAGCAAGCGGTACCGGAGCAACAAGTCTGACACCAACAGGCTCCTGAACAGCTTCTATCCCCAGGCCATAAGACTGCTAAATAGCTAACAGAATGGCTCCACGGACTATCTGCATTGACCGTTCTATTTTTGCACTTACTCTATGCACACTACACACATACATACATATCATGCACACACATTCATACTGACTCTACACACAGGCACTCGCATACAATCATATGCACTGCTGCTACTCTGTTTAACATGTATGTACTGATGCCTAGTCACATTACCCCTGTACATATCTACCCCTACCACTCCACAATCCCTGCACATTGTAAATATGGTATTGGCACTGACCCTGTATATAGCTTACTTACTTATGTTCTTCTTATTTCTATTTCTCATGTGTTTTTGTTCCACTTGACTATTCTCTAGAGTACTACTGATACTCATTACTGCATTGCTGGGAGCAAGCAAGATAGCTATTTCACTGTACTTGTGCACGTGATAATAAAAACATGAAAATCTAACAGCTATCACACAGAGCTATACACACACACCTTCATGTACTTGTATGACTTGAGCTCGCTGAGGTTTTCTTCCAGGAAGAGGAAGTAGAGTGTCAGGTCATCCCATTGGCCCTGGGGGCGGGGCAGAACACCGGTGGTGGGCAGTGATTGGTAGGACTTCAGGAAATGGGTGTGTGATTGTAAGAAGGGGCGCAGAGCGCAGTATATCACCACGGGAACCAGCATGGCGTACACCAGCAGGTTAACAAAGCTGAAATCACAATCCAGTAAACTTTATTTAAAAAGGGAACAACAACTACAAAAATTACTGGCTAAAAGCTAAAAAGGTGGCGTAAAAACCTTAGCAAAGTGAACACGCCCACAGCGACCAGCTTGCACTGTAATTGGTCGGGGATTGAGGTGTCATTGGCCAGGAGTCCGGTGCGCAGGGAACAGCCGAACTGTGGTGAGGATCACAATGTAGGACCAATAAGTTAGCCAGATAACTGTCAACACAAGATCAATAAGTTAGGGTCAGTTATGACTAGACCCACAGAGTTAGTTACCTGGTCAGTGAGGGAGGCGAGGCGGAGATAGTAGCCCAGGTAGACACAGGCCAGAAGCAAGGTGAGCAGGTTGAGGCCTCGACACAGCAGGTAACGCCACAACAACACAACACTCCTCTTCTTGGTCAGCAGATACTGCTCCACCACCGGGTACATGAAACACCCCTCAGTAGGGTCGGACGCACCACTGTAGGGAGGGAGAGACAGAGAGAGAGTGAGAGAGTGTTAGCAGTGGTGGAGGTCAGGCTCATAGTAATGTCTGGAATGGAATTAATGGAACAGTATCAAACACTTCAAACGGTCTCCATGTATACTACACCGGCTCTGATGCTCGTCGGATGTGGCAGGGCTTGCAAACAATTACGGACTACAAAAGGGAAACCCAGCCGCGAGCTGCCCAGTGACGCGAGCCTACCAGACGTGCTAAATGCCTTTAATGCTCGCTTTGAGGCAAGCAACACTGAAGCATGCATGAGAGCAGCAGCTCTTCCGGACGACTGTGTGATCACACTCTCCGTAGCCGAAGTGAGCAAGACCTTTAAACAGGTCAACATTCACAAAGCCACGGGGCCAGACAGATTACCAGGACGTGTACTCAGAGCATGCACGGACCAACCGGCAAGTGTCTTCACAGACATTTTCAACCTCTCCCTGACCGAGTCTGTAATTCCTACATGTTTCAAGCAGACCACCATAGTCCCTGTGTCCAAGAAAGCGAAGGTAACCTGCCTAAATGACTACCGCCCCGTAGCACTCACGTCGGTAGCCATGAAGTTCTTTGAAAGGCTGGTCATGGCTCACATCAACACCATAATCCCGGAAACCCTAGACCCACTCCAATTCACATACCGCCCCAACAGATCGCACTCCACGCTGCCCTTTCCCACCTGGAAAAAAGGAACACATATGTGACAATGCTGTTCATTGACTACAGCTCAGCGTTCAACACCCTAGTGCCCACAAAGCTCATCACTAAGCTAAGGACCCTGGGACTAAACACCTCCCTCTGCAACTGGATCCTGGACTTCCTGACAGGCCGCCCCCAGGTGGTAAGGGTAGACAACAACGCATCTGCCATGCTAATCCTCAACACGGGGGCCCCTCAGGGGTGCGTGCTTAGTCCCCTCCTGTACTCCCTGTTCACCCACAACTGCGTGGCCAAGCACGACTCCAACACCATCATTAAGTTTGCTGACGACACAACAGTGGTAGGCCTGATCACCGAAAACGATGAGACAGCCTTTAGGGAGGAGGTCAGAGACCTGGCAGAGTGGTGCCAGGACATCAACCTCTCCCAGCTGGTAGAGCACGGCGCTTGTAACGCCAAGGTAGTGGGTTCGATCCCCGGGACCACCCATACACAAAAATGTATGCACGCATGACTGTAATTCGCTTTGGATAAAAGCGTCTGCTAAATGGCATATTATTATTATTATATTATTAAGATAAAGGAGCTGATCGTGGACTAAAGGAAAAGGAGGGTCAAACACGCTCCCATTCACATCGACAGGGCTGTAGTGGAGCGGGTGGAGAGTTTCAAGTTCCTTGATGTCCACATCACCAACAAACTATCATGGTCCAAACACACCAAGACAGTCGTGAAGAGGGCACGACAACACCTTTTCCCCCTCAAGAGACTTGAAAGATTTGGCATCGGTCCCCAGATCCTCTAAGAAGTTCTACAGCTGCACCATCGAGAGCATCCTGACCGGTTGCATCACCGCCTGGTATGGCAATTGCTCGGCATCCGACCGTAAGGCGCTACAGAGGGTAGTGCGTACGGCCCAGTACACTGCTGCTACTCACTGTTTATTATCTATGTATAGTCACTTTACCCCTACCTACATGTACAAATTATCTCAACTAACCTGTACCTCCGCACAGTGACTCGGTACCGGTAGCCCCTGCATATATATATATATATATATATATATATATATATATATATATATATATATATATATATACACACACAGTGGGGAGAACAAGTATTTGATACACTGCCGATTTTGCAGGTTTTCCTACTTACAAAGCATGTAGAGGTCTGTAATTTTTATCATAGGTACACTTCAACTGTGAGAGACGGAATCTAAAACAAAAATCCAGAAAATCACATTGTATGATTTTTAAGTAATTAATTTGCATTTTATTGCATGACATAAGTATTTGATCACCTACCAACCAGTAAGAATTCCGTCTCTCACAGACCTGTTAGTTTTTCTTTAAGAAGCCCTCCTGTTCTCCACTCATTACCTGTATTAACTGCACCTGTTTGAACTCGTTACCTGTATAAAAAAGACACCTGTCCACACACTCAATCAAACAGACTCCAACCTCTCCACAATGGCCAAGACCAGAGAGCTGTGTAAGGACATCAGGGATAAAACTGTAGACCTGCACAAGGCTGGGATGGGCTACAGGACAATAGGCAAGCAGCTTGGTGAGAAGGCAACAACTGTTGGCGCAATTATTAGAAAATGGAAGAAGTTCAAGATGACGGTCAATCACCCTCGGTCTGGGGCTCCATGCAAGATCTCACCTCATGGGGCATCAATGATCATGAGGAAGGTGAGGGATGAGCCCAGAACTTCACGGCAGGACCTGGTCAATGACCTGAAGAGAGCTGGGACCACAGTCTCAAAGAAAACCATTAGTAACACACTACGCCGTCATGGATTAAAATCCTGCAGCGCACGCAAGATCCCCCTGCTCAAGTTAGCGCATGTCCAGGCCCGTCTGAAGTTTGCCAATGACCATCTGGATGATTCAGAGGAGGAATGGGAGAAGGTCATGTGGTCTGATGAGACAAAAAATAGAGCTTTTTGGTCTAAACTCCACTCACCGTGTTTGGAGGAAGAAGAATGATGAGTACAACCCCAAGAACACCATCCCAACCGTGAAGCATGGAGGTGAAAACATCATTCTTCGGGGATGCTTTTCTGCAAAGGGGACAGGACGACTGCACCGTATTGAGGGGAGGATGGATGGGGCCATGTATCGCGAGATCTTGGCCAACAACCTCCTTCCTTCAGTAAGAGCATTGAAGATGGGTCGTGGCTGGGTCTTCCAGCATGACAATGACCCAAAACACACAGCCAGGGCAACTAAGGAGTGGCTCCGTAAGAAGCATCTCAAGGTCCTGGAGTGGCCTAGCCAGTCACCAGACCTGAATCCAATAGAAAATCTTTGGAGTGAGCTGAAAGTCCGTATTGCCCAGCGACAGCCCCGAAACCTGAAGGATCTGGAGAAGGTCTGTATGGAGGAGTGGGCCAAAATCCCTGCTGCAGTGTGTGCAAACCTGGTCAAGACCTACAGGAAATGTATGATCTCTGTAATTGCAAACAAAGGTATCTTTACCAAATATTAAGTTCTGCTTTTCTGATGTATCAAATACTTATGTCATGCAATAAAATGCAAATTAATTACTTAAAAATCATACAATGTGATTTTCTGGATTTTTGTTTTAGATTCCGTCTCTCACAGTGTAAGTGTACCTATGATAAACATTACAGACCTCTACATGCTTTGTAAGTAGGAAAACCTGCAAAATCGGCAGTGTATCAAATACTTGTTCTCCCCACTGTATATATATACACAGTGGGGAGAACAAGTATTTGATACACTGCCGATTTTGCAGGTTTTCCTACTTACAAAGCATGTAGAGGTCTGTAATTTTTATCATAGGTACACTTCAACTGTGAGAGACGGAATCTAAAACAAAAATCCAGAAAATCACATTGTATGATTTTTAAGTAATTCATTTGCATTTTATTGCATGACATAAATATTTGATACATCAGAAAAGCAGAACTTAATATTTGGTACAGAAACCTTTGTTTCCAATTACAGAGATCATACGTTTCCTGTAGGACTTGACCAGGTTTGCACACACTGCAGCAGGGATTTTGGCCCACTCCTCCATACAGACCTTCTCCAGATCCTTCAGGTTTCGGGGCTGTCGCTGGGCAATACGGACTTTCAGCTCCCTCCAAAGATTTTCTATTGGGTTCAGGTCTGGAGACTGGCTAGGCCACTCCAGGACCTTGAGATGCTTCTTACGGAGCCACTCCTTAGTTGCCCTGGCTGTGTGTTTCGGGTCGTTGTCATGCTGGAAGTCCCAGCCATGACCCATCTTCAATGCTCTTACTGAGGGAAGGAGGTTGTTGGCCAAGATCTCGTGATACATGGCCCCATCCATCCTCCCCTCAACACGGTGCAGTCGTCCTGTCCCCTTTGCAGAAAAGCATCCCCAAAGAATGATGTTTCCACCTCCATGATTCACGGTTGGGATGGTGTTCTTGGGGTTGTACTCATCCTTCTTCTTTCTTCCAAACACGGCGAGTGGAGTTTAGACCAAAAAGCTATATTTTTGTCTCATCAGACCACATGACCTTCTCCCAATCCTCCTCTGGATCATCCAGATGGTCATTGGCAAACTTCAGACGGGCCTGGACATGCGCTGGCTTGAGCAGGGGGACCTTGCGTGCGCTGCAGGATGTTAATCCATGACGGCGTAGTGTGTTATTAATGGTTTTCTTTGAGACTGTGGTCCCAGCTCTCTTCAGGTCATTGACCAGGTCCTGCCGTGTAGTTCTGGGCTGATCCCTCACTTTCCTCATGATCATGGATGCCCCACGAGGTGAGATCTTGCATGGAGCCCCAGACCGAGGGTGATTGACCGTCATCTTGAACTTCTTCCATTTTCTAATAATTGCGCCAACAGTTGTTGCCTTCTCACCAAGCTGCTTGCCTATTGTCCTGTAGCCCATCCCAGCCTTGTGCAGGTCTACAATTTTATCCCTGATGTCCTTACACAGCTCTCTGGTCTTGGCCATTGTGGAGAGGTTGGAGTCTGTTTGATTGAGTGTGTGGACAGGTGTCTTTTATACAGGTAACAAGTTCAAACAGGTGCAGTTAATACAGGTAATGAGTGGAGAACAGGAGGGCTTCTTAAAGAAAAACTAACAGGTCTGTGAGAGCTGGAATTCTTACTGGTTGGTAGGTGATCAAATACTTATGTCATGCAATAAAATGCAAATTAATTACTTAAAAATCATACAATGTGATTTTCTGGATTTTTGTTTTAGATTCCGTCTCTCACAGTTGAAGTGTACCTATGATAAAATGTACAGACCTCTACATGCTTTGTAAGTAGGAAAACCTGCAAAATCAGCAGTGTATCAAATACTTGTTCTCCCCACTGTATGTATGTATGTATGTATGTATATATATATATATATATATATATACACTTTTTTTTTGTCATTTAGCAGACGCTCTTATCCAGAGCGACTTACAGGAGCAATTAGGGTTAAGTGCCTTGCTCAAGGACACAGACAGATTTTTCACCTAGTCGGCTCTGGGATTAGAACCAGCGACCTTTCGGTTACTGGCACAACGCTCTTAACCACTAAGCTACCTGCCTTGTTATTGTTATTTTATTTTATTTTTTACTTTAGTTTATTTAGTAAATATTTTCTTAACTCTATCTCTTGAACTGCATTGTTGGTTAAGGGCTTGTAAGTAAGCATTTCACAGTAAAGTCTACACCTGTTTTATTCGGCACGTGACAAATACAATTTGATTTGATTACGTTTATTAATTCCATTCCAGCCTTTCAGTCTATTTGGTGCCTAATGAATACAACCCAGTTAGCCTACCTGTCTGTGTATTCCCCAGCAGTGGCCATGTGTTTAGCCAGAGTGACAGCACGGTTGTAGCAGCGGTCGAGCTCTTCTATGATGAAGCTGAGGTCTGACTGAAGCAGAGGAGAGGCAGAGAAACGCCAGAAAACCGCTGGACTATACATAATTACTGCTACCAACAGCAGGATATAGGGGAAGAACTGACAGAGTGGGGGAAAGGGAGAGAGGAGGGTGGATAAAGAGAGAGGAAGGAGAAAGAGAGTGAGAGGAGAAAGGTTAAGTGTTAGTTCCCTGTGTGTGTCCTTGTGTAGCCATATGGATAGTCTGCAAGTGTATGTCTGTGTGTGTTACCTTGTGTAGCCATAAGGGTAGTGTGTGAGTGTGTAGGGCTGCCCAGCAGTAGGAGTCCACGTACATGGCCTGACGCCAGGAAAAGTTAGCTGGAGGGAAACAGCTGATCTGAACACCTGGGAGACAGACAGAAAGACAGACACACACAGAGAGAATAATCACTAAATTATATAATCATTCATGATTTAGTGATTAATTAATCACACACACACCTACCTGTGACCTACTCACCCACAGAGACCTCCTGGGCGAACGCAAGAGAGATGAGGAGGAGAGGGAGTCCCACCGCCACGCATGTCACCATCTTGTCCATGGCTAGCTCAGTGCGGACGGTGCGGTACCTTGCCTGACCCGGCTCCTTCAGGAGGAAATCACTGAAAACATACTCTGTAGCGACGTGGGCGATAGCCATCTCTGGCTCCGTTGTCTTCTTAGCAGATCGACCCACCGTTTTGTTTCTAAACTAGTTTACCCTCGCTCTCGTGAGCTCGAAATGACAACGCTAAAGTTGAAACTGAAAGACGGGTGAAAGACGCACCATTGAAAAGTTGACAACACCTAGCTAGCTAGCAAGCTAAGCTACTGGTAAATTAATATAACTAGTGTGGCACGTGTACGCTTGACCCAACTACATAAATCAATCAAGCCATGCTGTGAGTTTAGCTAGGTAAAGAAAATCTCTTGTTAAAATTAGCTACCTGTGTTATAATTTTTTGGGCGGTGCACAACAAAGCAACTGCTGTTAACCAATGAAACTGCTAGACTTTGATGTGCCTTCCGGGGTGTCTCTAAGGTCGAGTAGTGCAAACTGGGATTCTTGGGACGTCCCTACCCTAAACTTAACCCTTACCCTCTCCTTAACCATTTTACATTTCAACTTCAATGGGAGGTAGGGACGTCCCAAGGAACCCTTCAGGTCCTTCCTTTTTTAGTCTTTCCAAGCTCTGTGGTCTTTACTTACTTATTTGCTTGCTTTATTCTTTCATTTTTTCCCCACTGTCTTTCACCATGTCATTTTCTCCACTGAATCACGAGCGAAACGTCTACAGGACACTGCACTTGCACAGATTTGCACGAAATAAACGGTTTTTTCCATCCTCTGCATGCACTGTAGCTACATGTTTTTACTGTGTCTGATGAGAGCTGTTGCTCTTCCATGAGGCCCTAGGGAGAGAGATAGGGGTCCAGCCACTGAGTGTCCTCCATCTGCAGACCTCATCACTCAGGTCCCTCTCTATACTGCCACCTACTGGAGACCTCATCTCTCAGGCCCCCTCATCTTTCTTTGTACAATGCCTTCGCAAAGTATTCAGACCCCTTGACTTTTTCAACATTTTGTTATGTTACAGCCTTATTCTAAAATGGATTTGTTTTTAAATCTTCAGCAATCTACACACAATACCCCATAATGACAAAGCGAAAACAGGTTTTTAGACATTTTTGCAAATGTATTACAAATAAAAAACAGAAATACCTTATTTACATAAGTATTCAGCCCCTTTGCTATGAGATTCGAAATTGAGCTCAGGTGCATCCTGTTTCCATTGATCATCCTTGAGATGTTTCTACAACTTGATTGGAGTCCACCTTTGGTAAATTCAATTTATTGGACATGATTTGGAAAGGCACACACCGGTCTATAAAAGGTCCCACAGTTGACAGTGCATGTCAGAGCAAAAACCAAGCCATGAGGTCGAATGAATTGTCCGTAGAGCGCTGAGACAGGATTGTGTCGAGGCACAGATCTGGGGAAGGGTACCAAAACATTTCTGCAGCATTGAAGGTCCCGAAGAACACAGCCTCCATCATTCTTAAGTGGAAGAAGTTTGGAACCACAAAGACTCTTCCTAGAGCTGGCCACCCGGCCAAACTGAGCAATCGGGGGAGAAGGTCCTTGGTCAGGGAGGTGACCAAGAACCTGATGGTCACTCTGACAGAGCTCTAGAGTTCCTCTGTGGAGATGGGAGAACCTTCCAGAAGGACAACCATCTCTGCAGCACTCCACCAATCAGGCCTTTATGGTAGAGCCCGGACTTGAACCCGATCGAACATCTCTGGAGAGACCTGAAAATAGCTGTGCAGTAATGCTCCCAATCCAACTTGACAGAGCTTGAGAGGATCTGCAGAGAAGTATGGGAGAAACTGTCCAAATACAGGTGTGCCAAGCTTGTAGCGTCATATCCAAGAAGACTCGAGGCTGTAATCGCTGCCAAAGGTGCTTCAATAAATTACTGAGTAAAGGGTCTGAATACTTATGTAAATGTGATATTTCAGTTGTAATATTTTTTTAAATTGGTAAACATTTCTAAAAACCTGTTTTTTCTTTGTCATTATGGGCAGTGTTGGAAAAAGTACCCAATTGTCAAACTTGAATAAAAGTATGATTCCTTAATAGAAAATGACTCAAGTAAAAGTCACCCAGCAAAATACTACTTGAGTTAAAGTCTAAAAGTACTTGGTTTTAAATATGCTTAAGTATCAAAAGTAAATGTTAAATGCACTTCAATCAGTGTAGATGAAGGGGAAGATTTTTAAGCCTTGAGACATGGATTGTGTGTGTGCCATTCAGAGAGTAAATGGGCAAGACAAAATATTGAAGTGCCTTTGAACGGGTATGGTGGTAGGTAAGGGTGTGCCGAGTAGTCAGACAAAACAATATCTTTATGGACATGGAACATTTTCTGGATACGATTATGATCTGAGAATTTTTTTGTAATTATCCGTGATCTGAAAAAAAAAGTTACTTTCGGGTGCCAGCAAGCATCTTTCTCATGTCAGTCAGTCACAGAGTTTCTAAACCATAATGTACTGTCTTTCAGTCATGTGTGAGGTTCTACATGGTCTAAATAACTCAACTGGCTAGTTTGCCCATCTGTATGTAAAGAGAAGGCAGCTGTACGTTGATCCTGCTGCTCTGATTGGATAGAGGGAAGCTGTATTTTTCCCTCCACTTGCTTCATAATTTCACCCGATCACTTTTTTTGCATGTTTTCGGTCTGATCATTTAGATTGCTGCTGCCTGCTACTATGATAAATCACATGGCGAGGAGATTTGCTATCAATGTGCATAATATCTAACAAGCGGGGCAAGGGAAGGGAAAAAATATGAAACGCCGATGCGCATTCTGACCTGGCTGCCGCGTTCTGATTTGGCTGCCCGCTACAAATTGAGGACACAGACACACCCCTCCGGACTCTGCTTCTAATCTGCAGTTTTTTGTTTTTTTTGCAGTGAGAATGTGCAGGGAAGTATTTTGCCAACATCTATTTAGGCATATTAAAACACTTTCATTTTTTCCGATCACAAATATAATCCGATCCTACTATCAACTGTCAATTTCCGGATACGAATACGAGTATGGCCATTTCGGCATACCCCTAGTAGTAGGTGCCAGGCGCACCGGTTTGTGTCAAGAACTGCAACGCTGCTGGGATTTATTCTACAGTGACCGTACATTTATGGTGATTTTCACTTAAAGACATGCTCCGGAACTTTGGCCACTACTAAGTATTTTTTTAAACCTCCCGCTTTGAGCTGGATGTGTCAATGTGTAGTTCATACATGCATAATCAATGAGCACCATTACTGTTTTACCTCAATTAGCCACGAAATCCCTAGTTTGAAAGCTACAGTTTTTCTGGAAGCTGTGATGTCCCATTTTTCCCCATGTGGGCCAGCCCCCTAGTAATTCCAGTTCAGCCAATGAGCTTCAGCCCCTCGCCATTTGAGTGCAGCTAGCAAGAGGCACACAAGAAGCACATCATGCACACACAGCATCCCTATGGAACCCTTTCCACACCTTGTAGAGTCCATGCCCCGATGAATTGAGACTGTTCAGAGGGCAAAAGGGGGTGGTGCAACTCAATATTAGGAAGGTGTTCCTAATGTTTGGTATACTCAGTGTATATTATATATGCCATTTAGCAGACGCTTTTATTCGAAGAAACTGTCATGCGTGCATACATTTTACATATGGGTGGTCCTGGGAATCGAACCCACTATCCTGGGGTTGCAAGCACCATGCTCTTAGCCTAACAACTCACACTAAATTCTTCTGCTGCTCTGTCATTCGCTACATACTTTAGTCTGAGGTTGCCATCATTGAAGTCGTTTGTGGTGACGGGGGGCACGTGGGGCATTGTACAAAACAAAGTAATCAGCGATTGGATCGTCTCTAACCAGAGTATCAAAGCCAATGACACATTTTCAAGCCAGTGACAAGACGCTTGTGTCTCCGCCCTAACAGTAGGATTCGTTGTCCACAGAGTGGACCGCCAGGCTGTCAAGCTCCCGCCTATTCCTCTCTTTGGATTGGTGTATCTCGCTATTTTAATACTTTTTTTAAATATTCGATGGGGGTGTTGACGTCAACCGCCTGTATTCAATGGAAAGTTAGATGCTATGCTAGCCTCATGAATATGCATAGAGGTCTAGAATATCAGCACATGCATCACACTTATATTAGCACACTCATAAAAACCTAAGCATTACAAAACTTCTATTAGATCAAATAAGCCTCATGTATCAAAATAGCAATACATTTTTATCTTGAATAAATGTCAGCAAAACAAAGGAGTTGATTGTTGACTTCAGGAAGCAGAGGAGGGAACATGCCCTGATCCACATCAATGGGACTGCAGTAGAGAGAGTCACAAGTTTTAAGTTCCTCAGCGTCCACATCACCGAGGACTTGTCATGGACCAACAACACCACCACTCTTGTCAAGAGGGTGCAACAGCGCTTCTACTTCTTAAGGCGGCTGAAGAAAATACTACCGCTGCACCATTGAGTGTCCTGACCAGTTGCATCACGGCCTGGAACAGGAATTGCTCCGTCCACGACCGCAAGGCCCTCCAGTGGGTGGTGGAGATGGCCCAGTACATCACTGGGACCATGCTCCCACCATCCTGAACATCTACTTGAAAAGGTACCTGCAGCATCATCAAGGACCCCACACACCCCAGCCACAAGCTGTTCTCTCCCTAACCGTCGGGCAGACGTATCGGAGCATGATGTCTGATACCAACAGGCTCAGAGACAGTTTCTATCTACAAGCCATCAGACTGCTGAACACTTGAACTGGACTGACCACCTGCTCGTATTCTCCGCACCTTAGCACACATGCACTCACTCATGCACACACCCACACAGACATATACACACACACATATACAGTGCATTCGGAAAGTATTCAGACCCCTTAACTGTTTCCATATTTTGTTACGTTACAGCCTTATTCTAAAATGGATACAATTATTTTTCCCCTTTATCAATCTAAACACAATACCCCATAATGACGAAGCGAAAACAGGTTTTTAGAAAATTTTGCAACAGAAATACCTTATTTACATACAGTACCATTCAAAAGTTTGGACATACCTACTCATTTTGCTATTTTCTACATTGTAGAATAATAGTGAAGACATCAAAACTATGCAATAACATCATATGGAATCATGTAGTAACCAAAAAAGTGTTAAACAAATCAAAATATATTTTATATTTCAGATTCTTCAAAGTAGCCACCCTTTGCCTTGATGACAGCTTTGCACACTCTTGGCATTCTCTCAACCAGCTTCATAAGGTAGTCACCTTGAATGCTTTTGAAGGAGTTCCCACATATGCTGAGCACTTGTTGGCTGCTTTTCCCTCACTCTGCGGTCCAACTGAAAAGGATTGCACCGGAGGAGATGGCTGCCATTTTATGGGCTCCTAACCAATTGTGCTATTATGTGTGTTTTTTCACGTTATTTGTAACTTATTTGTACATAATGTTTCTGCCACCGACTCTTTTGACCAAAAAGAGCTTCTGGATTTCAGGACAGTGATTACTCACCTCGTACTGGACGAAGATTTTTTCTTTAACAAGTTGGACGCGAAGGATTTATTTCAGACACCCGACAAGGCCCAAATCCCCGTCATTCGCAGGAGAAAAAGACGGAGATATCGGGGACGTAAGTCAGGGTGCCTTGCAAGGATCCGACGGCGAGTGGGTAATCTGCCTCTTCCATCAGTCCTATTAGCCAACGTACAATCATTGCATAACAAAATTGACAAGCTACGATCATGAATATCCTACCAACGGGACATAAAAAACGGTAATATCTTATGTTTTACTGAGTCGTGGCTGAACGACGACATGGATAACATACAGCTGGCGGGGTTTACGCTGCATCGGCAAGATAGAACAACGGCCTCCGGTAAGACAAGGGGTGGCGGTCTGTGTATATTTGTAAACAACAGCTGGTGCACGAAATCTAATATTAAGGAAGTCTCAAGGTTTTGCTTGCCTGAGGTAGAGTATCTCATGATAAGCTGTAGACCACACTATTTACCAAGAGAGTTTTCATCTATATTTTTCATAGCTGTCTATTTACCACCACAAACCGATGCTGGCACTAAGACCGCACTCAATGAGCTGTATAAGGCCATAAGCAAACAGGAAAATGCTCATCCAGAGGCGGCGCTCCTAGTGGCCAGGGACATTAATGCAGGGAAACTTACATCCGTTTTACCTAATTTCTACCAGCATGTTAAATGTGCGACCAGAGAGAAAAAAAACTCTAGACCACTTTTACTCCACACACAGAGACGCGTACAAAGCTCTCCCACACCCTCCATTTGGCAAATCTGACCATAATTCCATCCTCCTGATTCCTGCTTACAAGCAAAAACTATAGCAGGAAGCACCAGTGACTCGGTCAAGAAAGAAGTGGTCAGATGATGCAGATGCTAAGCTACAGGACTGTTTTGCTAGCACAGACTGGAATATGTTCCGGGATTCTTCCGATGGCATTGTTGAGTACAACACACCAGTCACTGGCTTCATCAATAAGTGCATCGATGACGCCGTCCCCACAGTGACCGTACATACATACCCCAACCAGAAGCCATGGATTACAGGCAACATCCGCACTGAGCTAAAGGGTAGAGCTGCCGCTTTTAAGGAGCGGGACTCTAACCCGGACGCTTATAAGAAATCCCACTATGCCCTCCAACGAACCATCAAACAGGCAAAGTGTCAATACAGGACAAAGATTTAATCGTACTATACCGGCTCCGACGCTCTTCGGATGTGGCAGGGCTCGCAAACTATTACAGACTACAAAGGGAAGCACAGCCGCGAGCTGCCCAGTGACACAAGCCTACCAGATGTGCTAAATCACTTCTATGCTCGCTTCAAGGCAAGGAACACTGAAGCATGCATGAGAGCATCAGCTGTTCCGGACGACTGGGTGATCACACTCTCCGTAGCCGATGTGAGTAAGATCTTTTAAACAGGTCAACATTCACAAGGCCGCAGAGCCAGACGGATTACCAGGACGTGTACTCCGAGCATGCGCTGACCAACTGGCAAGTGTCTTCACTGACATTTTCAACCTGTCCCTGACTGAGTCTGTAATACAAACATGTTTCAAGCAGACCACCATAGTCCCTGTGCCCAAGAACACTAAGGTAACCTGCCTAAATGACTACAGACCCGTGGCACTCACGTCTGTAGACATGAAGTGCTTTGAAAGGCTGGTCATGGCTCACATCAACACCATTATCCCAAAAACCCTAGACCCACTCCAATTCGCTTACCACCCCAACAGATCCACAGATGATGCAATCTCTATTGCACTCCACACTACCCTTTCCTACCTGGACAAAAGGAACACCTATGTGAGAATGCTATTCATTGACTACAGCTCAGCGTTCAAAACCATAGTGACCTCAAAGCTCATCACTAAGCTAAGGACCCTGGGACTAAACACCTCCCTCTGCAACTGGATCCTGGACTTCCTGACGGGCCGCCCCCAGGTGGTAAAGGTAGGTAACAACACATCTGCCACGCTGATCCTCAACATGGGGGCCCCTCTGGGGTGTGTGCTCAGTCCCCTCCTGTACTCCCTGTTCACCCATGACTGCATGGCCAGGCACGACTCCAACACCATCATTAAGTTTGCTGACGACACAACAGTGGTAGGCCTGATCACCGACAACGATGAGACAGCCTATAGGGAGGAGGTCAGAAACCGGCCATGTGGTGCCAGGATAACAACCTCTCCCTCAACGTGATCAAGACAAAGGAGATGATTGTGGACTACAGGTAAAGAAGGACCGAGCACGCCCCCATTCTCATCGACGAGGCTGTAGTGGAGCAGGTTGAGAGCTTCAAGTTCCTTGGTGTCCACATCACCAACAAACCATCAAGGTCCAAGCACACCAAGACTGTCGTGAAGAGGGCACGACAAAGCCTATTCCCCCTCAGGAGACTGAAAAGATTTGGCATGGGTCCTCAGATCCTCAACGTTATACAGCTGTACCATCGAGAGCATCCTGACTGGTTGCATCACCGCCTAGTATGGCAACTGCTCGGCCTCCAACCACAAGGCACTACAGAGGGTAGTGCATACAGCCCAGTACATCACTGGGGCCAAGCTTCCTGCCATCCAGGACCTCTATACCAGGTGGTGTCAGAGGAAGGCCCTAAAAATTGTCAAAGACTCCAGCCACCCTAGTCATAGACTGTTCTCTCTGCTACCGCACGGCAAGCGGTACCGGAGTGCCAAGTCTAGGTCCAAAAGGCTTCTTAACAGCTTCTACCCCCAAGCCATATGACTCCTGAACAACTAATCAAATGGCTACCCGGACTATTTGCATTGTCCCATCCCCCACCCCCCACCCCCTCTTTTACGCTACTGCTACTCTCTGTTTATTATCTATGCATAGTCACTTTAACTATACCTATATGTACATATTACATCAATTACCTCGATTTCAACTGTTATTTTACTTATTTTATTTTTTACTTATCTATTGTTTACTTAACACTTATTTTTCTTAAATCTGTATTTGTAAGTTAGCATTTCACTGTAAGGTGATACCTTACCTGTTGTATTCGGCACATGTGACAAATAAAATTTGATTTGATAAAAAATTAAAAACTCATCCCAAACCATCTCAATTGGGTTGAGGTTGGGTGATTGTGGAGGCCAGGTCATCTGATGCAACACTACATCACTCTCCTTCTTGGTCAAATAGCCCTTACACAGCCTGGAGGTGTTTTGGGTCAATGTCCTGTTGAAAAACAAATGATAGTCCCACTAAGCGCAAACCAGATGGGATGGCGTATCGCTGCAGAATGCTGTGGTAGCCATGCTGGTTAAGTGTGCCTTGAATTCTAAATAAATCACTGAGTGTCACCAGCAAAGCACCCCTACACCATCACACCTCCTCCTCCATGCTTCACGGTGGGAACCACACATGCGGCATTCATCCATTCACCTACTCTGCGTCTCACAAAGACACGGCAGTTGGAACCAAAAGTCTCAAATTTGGACTCATCAGACCAAAGGATAGATTTCCACCGGTCTAATGTCCATTGCTTGTGTTTCTTGGCCCATGCAAGTCTCTTCTTATTGGTGTCCTTTGTAGTGCTGTCTTTGCAGCAATTCAACCATGAAGGCCTGATTGGAGTCCACCTACAGCTGCACCATCGAGAGCATCCTGACTGGTTGCATCACCGCCTGGTATGGCAACTGCTTGGCCTCTGACCGCAAGGCACTACAGAGGGTAGTGCGTACGGCCCAGTACATCACAGGGGCAAAGCTCCCTGCCATCCAGGACCTCTATACCAGGCGGTGTCAGAGGAAGGCCCTCAAAATTGTCAAAGACTCCAGTCACCCTAGTCATAGACTGTTCTCTCTGCTACCGCACGGCAAGCGGTACCGGAGTGCCAAGTCTAGGTCCAAAAGACTTCTCAACAGCTTCTACCCCCAAGCCATAAGACTCCTGAACAGCTAATCATGGCTACCCGGACTATTTGCACTGCCCCCCCACCCCATACTTTTTACGCTGCTGCTACTCTGTTAAGTATTTATGCATAGTCACTTTAACTCTACCCACATGTACATATTACCTCAACTACCTCAACTAGCCGTACATATTACCTCAACTACCTCAACTAGCCGGTGCCCCCGCACATTGACTATGCAACGGTACCCCCCTGTATATATAGCCTCCCTACTGTCACTTTATTCTATTGTATATATAGCCTCCCTACTGTCACTTTATTTTTACTTCTGCTCTTTTTTTCTCAACACTTTTTTGTTGTTGTTTTATTCTTACTTTTTTGTTTAAAATAAATGCACTGTTGGTTAAGGGCTGTAAGTAAGCATTTCACTGTAATGTCTGCACCTGTTGTATTCGGCGCATGTGACCAATAAAATTTGATTTGATTTGATTTGATTTGATTCACGCAGTCTCCTCTGAACAGTTGATGTTGAGATGTGTCTGTTACTTGAACTCTGTGAAGCATTTATTTGGGCTGCAATCTGAGGTGCAGTTAATTGCCGATTTCTGAGGCTGGTAACTCTAATAAACGTATCCTCTGCAGCAGAGGTAACTCTGGGTCTTCCTTCCTGTGATGGTCCTCATGAGAGCCAGTTTCATCAGAGCGCTTGATGCTTTTTGTGACTGCACTTGAAGAAACTTTCAAAGTTCTTGAAATTTTCCGTATTGACTGACCTTCGTGTGTTAAAGTAATGATGGCCTGTCATTTCTCTATGCTTATTTGAGCTGTTCTTGCCATAATATGGACTTGGTCTTTTACCAAATAAGGGCTATATTCTATATACCAACCCTACCTTGTCACAAGACAACTGATTGGCTCAAACGCATTAAGAAGGAAACAAATTCCACAAGTTAACTTTTAACAAGGCACACCTGTTAAATGCATTCCAGGTGACTACCTCATGTAGCTGGTTGAGAGAATGCCAAGAGTGTGCAAAGCTGTCATCAAGGCAAAGGGTGGCTATTTGGTTTGTTTAACACTTTTTTGGTTACTACATATTCCATATGTGTTATTTCATAGTTTTGATGTCTTCACTATTATTCTACAATGTAGAAAATAGTAAAAATATAGAAAAACCCTAGAATGAGGAGGTGTGTCCAAACTTTTGACTGGTACTGTAAGTATTCAGACCCTTTGCTATGAGACTTGAAATTGAGCTCAGGTGTATCCTGTTTTCATTGATCATCCTTGAGATGTTTCTACAACTTGATTGGAGTCCACCTGTGGTAAATTCAATTGATTGGACATGATTTGGAAAGGCACACACATGTCTATATAAGGTCCCACAGTTGACGGTGCATGTCAGAGAAAAAATCAAGCCATGAGGTCGACGGAATTGTCCGTAGAGCTCTGAGTCAGGATTGTGTCGAGGAAAAGTTCTGGGGAAGGATACCAAAACATTTCTGCAGCATTGAAGGTCCCCAAAAACACAGTGACCTCCATCATTCTTAAATGGAAGAAGTTTGGAACCACCAAGACTCTTCCTAGAGCTGGCCGCCCGGCCAAACTGAGCAACCGGCGGAGAAGGGCCTTGCCCAGGGTGGTGACCAAGAACCCGATGGTCACTCTGACAGAGCTCCAGAGTTCCTCTGTGGAGATGGGAGGACCTTCCAGAAGGACAACCATCTCTGCAGCACGCCACCAATCAGGCCTTTATGGTAAAGTGGCCAGACAAAAGCCACTCCTCAGTAAAATACACATGACAGCCCGCTTGGAGTTTGCCAAAAGGCACCTAAAGGACTCCCAGACCATGAGAAACAAGATTATCTGGTCTGATGGAACCAAGATTGAACTCTTTGGCCTGAAGTTCAAGCGTCATATCTGGAGGAAATCTGGCACCATCCCTACAGTGAAGCATGGTGGTGGCAGCATCATGCTGTGGGGTTGTTTTTCAGCGGCGGGGACTGGGAGACTAGTACAGAGAGATCCTTGATGAAAACCTGCTCCAGAGCGCCCAGGACCTCAGACTTGGGTGAAGGTTCACCTTCCAACAGGACAATGACCCTAAGCACACAGCTAAGACAACGAAGGAGTGGCTTCGGGAAAAGTCTCTGAATGTCCTTGAGTGCCCAACTAGAGGCCGGACTTGAACCCGATCTAACAACTCTGGAGAGACCTGAAAATAGCTGTGCAGCAACGCTCCCTATCCAACCTGACAGATCTTGAGAGGATCTGCAGAGAAGAATGGGAGAAACTCCGCAACTACAGGTGTGCCAAGCTTGTAGCGTCAAAGCCAAGAAGACTCGAGGCTGTAATCGCTGCCAAATGTGCATAAGTAAAAGGTCTGAATACTTATGTGAATGTGATATTTCAGTTTTACATATTTAATACATTTGCAAACATTTCTAAAAACCTGTTTTTGCTTTGTCATAATGGGGTATTGTGTGTAGATTGATGAGGGGGAAAAACGATTTAATCAATTTTAGAATAAGGCTGTAACGTAACAAAATGTGGAATAAGTCAAGAGATCAGAATACTTACTGAATGCACTACATTCTATTATGGTTTTCTTGGTAGCCTATTGGTTTTCGTTGCTGTAAGTTGAACTGTACGTATTGGAAACGTGTTTATGGTAGGCTGGCATTGCTTAATTGATTATGTGCGTCAAATTTGATTCACAGAAGGGTATTGTGCCATATCACAACGTGTTGCTTAACTCATGAGCGAGAGGGATGATTTTCCATGTTTGAAGCGGGCCTGTAATGGCCTATTTATTTGGCAAGACAGCTGTGCATGGCTGCATCTCACTGCAGTAGGCTGTGTTTTGGTAATTTGGATCTCCATTTGCCTTTTGTTTACTGTTAATGTAACTAACCTAAATATAGATTGTGTCATGCCTTTATCGATCTGATATTTTGTTTACTAGGCCTACTAGTTGGTACCACTGTTTTGATCTGTTTGCATTCATTAGCATTCACAGCTGTGTTGGGATTCTAAGCCAAACTGCTATTCAGTATTTCTGTTTGCATACATGGATAACTAGGCTACTACTTTCAGCATTTAGTTTGCATTCTTTTGGTAAGAGAGCTGTGTATGGCTGCATTCACATAGGGTAATTCACCTATTACAAACAGCCTATCTATCTTGTAGCCTATATTGATTACCAGAACAGCCTAGCTGTCCATTGTGCTGATACAGAGGCTACATATTTCAAAAGCACTCAATGATCTCGGCGTCTCTACATTTGAACTTTGTTTATTTTGGTATAGCGTGATTATATAAGCATAATTCAATATCATTCCAATGCAAGAACCCCCCAAAATATTGCCCCCTCGCCTATTTCAACTGCCCCCTTAGTCACTTTATCCTGGCACCGGGTCTGGGCTATACCCTCGTCTATTGCCTGCACTAACATCGGGTTCAAACTGTTATGGCTTGGTCTGCGCTCTGCTCTATAACGATTTAATTAGCCTACGTCTTTTTTTATATTATCAATTGTTGCTAATAATCCTCAGCAACAACCACATGGCTGTGACTGCCTTTACAGAGGAAGCAAATGAAGGTAAATGAAACAATGTAATTAAATGGAATGATAATGTAGTTATACCAACTGAAGGGAACTAACAGTAAATTGGCAGTTGAATGAATGTGTTGATATTAGGCCTACTGATGGTGGCTAATATTTAACATGATAGAAATAGGAACCAGAAAGTCAGGTAGCCTAGAATTAAGACATTCGAGAATGCCCATCCCTGCAAGTTAAAAGGCTGTACAATTTACATTTTGCATTATGGCACAGCATTTCATGAACTTTACTGTGGGAAATATGTTGATATGTTTCAGTTTGCTGCCATATGACTGGTTTCACATTTGTCTCCAGCAATTATAAGTTAAAATATCTAAAACAAGTGTTTTTTATATTTACAATTCTCTTATACAAACGAATTACTCATTTACCTAGCTCTTATCAATTACAGTAAATGGAGAATGGTGTTATTTCTAACTGAAAAAAATTAAGTACTTGGAACCGCTCGGTTCGCTAGACCTTATTCATGGTTTCCTTGAGCGTAAAGGTGGTGGGAATTAGTTTTTTCCAACTGCTTACACACTTTTTCAAAACTGTCTCCTTTTTTAAAAACTCTACACACAATTCCCAAAATGCCTCAGCTCCTTCAAAACGTAACACTGCATTCAAAATGACAAACACATGTCAGAATGAAGCATTTGCATCAAATGGCAAACACTTTTCATAATAGTACATTTCTGGATATACCATGTAAACACTTGTTCTAAATCTAAAGCTCTTTGGTCTTTCATAGGCTTATCTACATTTCAATAGAATTTTCTACAGTGAAAGTAATCTGCTGAGAGGGGTAACAAGTACACTGTAAACACCAATGCAATGTAGAAACAGAATATATTTATTAGGCCAAACATTACTGTTGTATACAGTAGCATACAACAAACCATAAACCTATGTAAACCAAAAGTATATTCTTTAGAATACAGTAAAGAACACAATTGTGTGTGGGGTCCCGGGGGGGGGGGGGGGGGTCAGTCCAGGAATTGGTGGGGGGGGCAGTCACCAGTGCTAAGCTATGCTTCATCTCTTCTCCGGGCTGGGTCTGGCCACAATACTTCGTCCACGTCACAAGATAAGTTTTCACTTGCCAAACATCGAGGGAAGTATCTCCTAGCATGGCGTATCCAACCTTGGACAGAGGCAACCTCTGTCCCCACATGCGTCCTCCATTGCCTGGAGAAGCGGCATGCGGTCATTGGGTTGGCGATCATACACTTTCCAGCGTAGAATAATTCCTCTATGGGATTTAGAAAAGGTGAATATGGGGGTAGGTACAAAACTACAAATTGTGGATGGGTGGCAAACCAGTTTTGGACCAGAACAGCCCGGTGAAAACTAACATTGTCCCATATAACCACAAATCTAGCAGGCTCCTGATCTGGATCAGGGACAAGCATTGTGTAAATTGCATCCAGAAAAGTGAGCATATGGCCGGTGTTGTACGGACCCAGTGTGGCATTGTGATGGAGGACCCCATTTTGAGTGATGGCAGCACAAAGTTATATTACCCCCACGCTATCCAGGGACATTGGTAATTGCCCTCTGTCCTATTACATTTCTTCCACGGCGCCTGGTTTTGGTGAGGTTGAAGCCAACCTCATCCACATAAATACATTCATGGCGAATTACATGGGCATCCATCTCCAATACTCTCTGTAAGAGACAAAAGGATATACAGATGAGTAAATATGGTATGTCTGAAGTACTGGAAGTAGTGTTGCATACATACCTCTACAAAGTCATGTCGCAGATTCTTGACTGTCAGAGTTTCTCTCAAATGGCACCTTGTAAAGTTGTTTCATCGTCACTTGGTGCCGTTGGAGAATGTGTTGTATGGTCGACAGGCTTACAGCATTGAGGTTGTTAAATATGGTGTCATTATTCAAGATATGCTCTCTTATCTCTCGAATCCTAATTGCATTGTTGGCCAAAACCATATTTATAATTGCAGTCTCTTGTACGTCTGTAAACAAGCGTCCTCGTCCTCCATGATGTCTTTGCCTTTCCACTCTGTACAGAATTCAAACACAGTATGTGTTCAGCATGATAACCAACCTCATTCATTCAATGCAGTGCAGTAAATGGATGGCTTAGAGTTACAAATGTTTATGCAATACTATGCAGTCATACGTATTTTACAGTACATTACTGTAATGCTAAAATAGTCATTAGACAGTTGCATACCTGTTCTCATTTCTGAAGGTTCGAATTATGGACGCCACTGTAAATCGACTCAAGTTGGGCTGGACTCTCAGTCCAGCCTCTCTCATGGTCAAACCGTGGTTGATCACATGATCAACAAGTGTTGCCCTAATCTCATCAGAGATGGCTCTCCTTCCTTCTTTTCTTTGCCCTCATCTTCTTCTTTTTCCTCTTCGTCTTTGAATTTGTCCTCGTTGTTGTCCCCTGCCTCTCCCTCCTACTCCTCTTGCTCTCTGTCCATTGTTGGCATCCGTTGTTCAAAACAGGTAATCTGACCTTTGACCTATTTATAGGCCTATACTACAGTAAAGCAGTGATTGGTTAGTGATCAGTTAAGCAATTAGTGTTTGCACATGTGAGGAGTGTGTGTGTGACCTGGTGAATAAGTGTAGCATTTTGATTGGTTGTGTTTGGAAAAGGAAAGCAAGTCACTACCTGTTAGATTTTTGTGTTTTAGGTAGAGAATTGTGTGTAGTGTTTTGAAAAAAGTGTTTTATGCAATTGACAACTGAGTCAAAGGCTGAGAAATAGCTTATGGTTTTGGAGATTTGGTGTGTAGTTTTGCACTTTGAGTGAGTGTTTTCAAAAATCGTGTGACATGAAAAGATTTTGTGTGTAAGCAGTTGGAAAAAAACTGTAAGTCACGGTCAGAACACAGCATATCTGTAGACACACCTCCATTTATTCGATCTCCACCCAAAACGAATAGCAGGTGAATAGCATGCTATTCTCATGCTTAAGTTCAAGGTCAGAATATGCATAGAGAGAAAGTGCATAAAAAGGGAATTATGTTCCATTTATGTGCGCTTAACTCGGGTCAGAATTGGGCCCATGGTGAATAATAGTTTATAGCCTTGGCCAATATGCACAAAGATAATAATTATGATAATTATGGATCTTATTTTGACAGGTTGCACATCAAAATATAAATCATGCATTCCCTGGATATGTTAGATGAAATAGCTCCTACTTCTCGCAGCTATGCCCCCATCAGATTCTGTCTTTGCCTTCACTTTGTCAGGCTGGGGCAAAGGGGAAAACGCTGTAGCCCTTCTGTCAGGCAAGGGTCAGGGAAGAGCAACAGCGCCCTCCTCTGGCTCTCATCAGTCTTATCGTGACTTACTTTATGACTTTGAACTGTTTGTCTCTTATACTTTGCCGTAGAATAGACGTGTAAACAGAGAAGATTACAAAACTGTTCCACCAAACTCTTTGAGGGTCGGGAATCTCGTTCTCGCTACGTTTTATTTTGTTGATTAGCCAAACATGGTTGTTGCAGGCGCATGACACTGACAGCCTTCCCTTGCCAGAAAAGCTTGAAATCCAGCTCAGACGGCTAAAAAGACAGACGTCAGACGTTGATCACCTCATTCACTTGACAGGAGCTTGTCGTCTAACGTTAGCGGGTAATGATGTATCAGATTAGATGGCTTTTGATTGACAAAATGTCTCAAGTTTCTGTTTGTTTTCATGATAGCTAGCTAGCTACCGACACCCCAAGGGTAAAGTACACACAACTAGCTAACTAATTGGCTTGCCTGCTATCCAAGCAGAGGAGCTAGATGTTATTGCCTGATAACTAACGTTAATAAGATACTGTCGTTACAAACCTAGCTAGCTAACTAGGTAGTTACAGTAATGTTATTGCTTGCCTTTGACTGCCAGCCACCTTATTCAAAATTAATGTAAAGAGCTATGCTAGCTAAATAGTTAGCTGTTGTTGTTGAGATTCTCAACTATTGCTTCCTTGAATTTAGCTATTTAGCTAGCTATTGATAATTCATTCGTATCATTTAACCTTTGCCAGCTAGTTAGCTACTTGCAGTGTGAACAGATCCTTGTAGAGATAATATCTCATCAGATGGATGTATTTTCTTGTCTTCTTGGCAGGCATGGAGGAAGCCAATCAAGATGCCTTTGACAGAGCCAGGCTGCAGCTGATCAAAGACGGCTATGAGAAGGCCTTTGAGTGCATCAACAGGGGCCTGACCGAGGATGAAGCTGGCCACAAGGCCCAGGCCCTGGCCCAGTACAGACAGGGGCGCCAGCACCTCCTCAGGTCCATCAGCGTGCCCTCACAGGGGGACAAGTGTGTGGGCAGCTCCTGGGAGTCAGCCCGCCAGATACAGCACAAGATGCAGGAGACTCTGAACAACATCACCACTCGATTGGCAGTCCTAGAGACCAGCCCAGACCCTGAGCTCCCACCACCTCTAGATGCCTCTAATGGAGTCCCTGGGACAGCCTCTAACTCTAACCTCTACCCCAAACTGGAGAAGGAAAAACCAGAGCGGCCGTCTCCACCCAAGCTGCTGATGACTAACCGCCAGGCTGGAGCTGTGGGAGGCAGTGTGTCTCCCTCCCTGCCTCTTTCTCCCACTAGACAGCCTGCGGTGCCTGGAGAGCTGCCCCCAGCCTACTCGTCCCAGGCGGCTGATGGCCACCTGACTATCTCCTACGGTACAGAGTCTGGAGAGATGTCGCTGGTGGGAGAGGAGTTCTACAGCCACATGTTCCCGTCTCCCCCCTCTCATCAGAGCCTGGGGGAGGATGGAGAAGAACTCTTCTTCCTGCCTCACGGGGTGCAGATATTCTTTGTCACACCTGACGGCCAGGTCAGTGCTCCCTCCTACCCAGGGTACCTGCGGATGGTCAAGTTCACCAGCCAGCAGTCAGAGAGAGTGCCCAACCGCCCCCCAGCCTTCCTGCAGGTAAGAGGGATGTGGGGGGAATGGGGTGATGAATTCTAGTCACTGTCTATAGTGTCAACACTTACTGTATCTAAGCATTTCAGTGTATGATGAAATCACAGGGTTCATGGAATCTGTTTCCTTGATCTCTCTGTATCCATTGTGCACTCTAACACGATTTCATCATCAGTGGTTTGCTCTGCCTCTGCTCATAAACTCCCTCCTGTCATACAGAGGTGTTTGTGTGTGTGGTTGGTGTTTAGAATAGGGTTAGGCTCGTGTATATGTGGGATAGGCTAGCAGTAGCACAGCAGCCAACTAATGATCTGTGTCCTGCATCATGTGATCAGTGACTCAGTGGCCCTAATCCCAGGCAGGTGTTCTCTATGATGGCATGGTGGGAAACCCCAGTGGCCACTGTGTCAGATTCACAGATATCTATGTCACAACTAGTTACAGCAAAGAGACAGACAGGGTGTTGAATCTTCTCTGTGTTTTCCTGAATGTAGGAATGTAGGCCTAGTTGATACAGATTATAGGCGGATGGTTTCCCTCTTTGGTTTTCCCGTCCCTGTGGTGTCATGACAAGATAACCTCTGGCTATACGCCGCTGCTGTCTGTCTGCTGCCTGCCACATGAACAGAATATTACACCAGCACCACTAGTCTTTGAACAGAGCTGGAGATACACACGCATAGCCCACGCTGTTTGTCTGCAGTGAGTAGGCCAGTGGAGAAGGTTGTCCCTGCCTCAGTAATACTGTCCCCATGCTTTCCATACCTCAGCACTGGACCTACTCAGACTAAAGGACTAATGTCACTGAATGGCCCGCTGATGCACTGTAGAATTAAATGAGGCTACTGCTTGCTCTATAGAACCTTTATGTCAGACCGTAGTATTTAGCACACATGCACCTGATGTGTGTAAACATGTACTGAGACTGGTGATAAGATAAGGAGATGGAAATGTTTCACCAAGGCCTGTATGTAATCAACAACGGAATGGCTATGTGGGAGTGTCAGGGATAGTAACAGCCCAATTGATGTGTTTGTCTTCACAGTGGGTTAACAGTACTGTATCATGGAGTTGGGGTCGACTTGTCATTGTAGAATTTCCCAGTAAGCCTGGTCTGGGGGAGGGGGTTAGGTTAGTCGTTCCATATAATCTCCCTATACTGTCCTGTGTGATTGGCTGTACTGTTGATTTGTTCCAGGTGTGATGGGTTATACTGTTAATGTATTCCAGGTGTGTGATTGGCTGTACCCGCTGATGGCCACAGACTCCCCCGTCCTGCTGTGTAACACAGGGGTGTTCATATTCCCGGACATGATGGCGCCCGCCCCAGGGTCCTACGTGGGTGTTGTGCTGTCCTCTGCACTGCCTGTAGGAGACAGACAACTGTTCCAGGACCTGCTGTCCCAGATGACAGACCTCAGGGTGCAGGTGAGCTGCTGAGGCTGTGTCTCAAATTCCACTCTATTCCCTATATAGTGCACTACATTTGACCAGGGCCCATAAGGTCCTGCTCTCTGACTGGCCCATATGAAGGTGTCTGGTGGTCGGCTGGTTGCTGAATGGTCCAAGGGAAAGTAATAGAATAATAAAGGCATCTCTCTGCCTGATGCGGTTTTGCTGATTTCAGGTGTATTTGAGGCATTGCCACACCACCATAGCATGACAAGTGTCCTTGTGCAGAAGGTTATGCACCCTGGATGAAAAGAATGACAGGGTTGCCTACATCCATTCTTAATCAGCAGTTCAGATTCAGAAACAGTGACAGTTTGACGTCATTTCCAAGCATTGTTTACATTTACATTTACATTTTAGTCATTTAGCAGACGCTCTTATCCAGAGCGACTTACAGGAGCAATTAGGGTTAAGTGCCTTGCTCAAGGGCACATTTACGTCATTTAGCAGACGCTCTTATCCAGAGCGACTCACCAATTGGTGCGTTCACCCTATAGCCAGTGGGATATCCCTGCCAATGATCCCAGTGGAATGTAAGGTTCAAATTAGGGATTTGGCCCAAAATGGAACCCTATTTCTTCATAGTGCCCTACCTTTGACCAGAGCCTGGTCAAAATAGTGCACAACATATGGAATAGTGTGCCATTTGGGACAGCCTAGAGATAATACAGTAGTAGAGTAACATGAGCTATTCTGCTCTCTCTAGCCTCAATAACGATTCATTTGATTGGTCCATATTTCGGATATTACTACTAATGATGTAAATGCTGCTCTATTCTGGTGTGCAAATGTCTGCTTGCTGTTGTAATGCGCTCTACTTCACCTGTGGGTCTTGGGCTTTCTCAATGTCTAGGGCAGATACAGAGGGTGTAGGGCAGAAACTGTGGGTTGAGGGAAGAAACTGGCTGGCGTCCCAAATGGCACCCTATTCCCAACATAGTACACTACTTTTAACCAGAGCTCTATGGGACCTGGTCCCAAGTAGTGTACTGTGTAGGAAATAGGGTGCCATTTGGGATACATACACTGAAGGCTCTACAGCACTGCTTGCTCCCTGAATACACCTAGCCTCAGCAGTTAGGGAATTTAGGACAATGGGCAGATGAAGAGCATTAATGTGTGCTAATGCTCTTATCTGGCTAGAACACAACACAGCCTCAGTAGTCACTACAGTAATGGAGTCAGACGGTGGTTCTGTCTCCGAGCAACAGTATTCAGCCAGGTTCTAACTGATGGCATGTTGTTGTTGATAAACTACCTCTCACATGGACAGCTGCTTCTGAGATGGAATGCAATAAACAAGTAGGCTTTTCATGATCACATTGAATGTATGTACATTTAGGAGGTTGTGTCTTGTTGAGAATAGCAGTGATGGTATTAGAACAATGCCCCTCTGTCTGTTTTCCTCAAGCAAGGAGACATCTGAAACATGTCTGGTGACCATGTTTTTGTTTAGAGAAGAATGAGTCATTGTGATCAGGATGGGGATAGAGGGAGGAGAGGCACCCTAGGGTAGCAAGAGCCTACTACTAGGAGGTTGCTATGAGGTGACTAGGAGAGTTAAGGTAAGAAGGCACTTGTGGTTACCAGGAGGTAACTAGGAGGTTACTAGGAGGTTACCATGAGGCAGGGACTGCTAGGCTCCAGCTAGGCTATCCTGTCCTGTATTAGTTGGAAGTTACAGAAACAGAGAGGACCAAGACAACGAAGCATAGTTAATCAAACTTGAATGTTCTTCTGCCAATGCTGTACATATACACCACCAGGTGTCGTAAAACCGCTGTTGCAAAACACCATATTAATACAAGTCCTGCTGCTCCAGGTTCCAAATGAGGCAGCAGACAGCATCAACCTGAGCCAGATGGTGCCCATCGCTCCCCCCGAGGAAGAGGAGGCCCCAGCAGCAGGAGAGGAGGAGGAGAAGAACCTGCCAGAGTGGAGCGAGAAGGTGGCCAGCGGCATCCTCACAGGTCAGACCCAGGGCCCTAACCCCTACAACGCTAACCCTAACCAATGACATCCTAACCCGAGGCTGTAGGGGTTAAGGTTAGGGTTGTGTGCTGTGTATCACTCACTCACACCTACTGTGTTTTTTCCATCCAGGGGCATCGTGGCTGAGCTGGGGCCTGGTGAAGGGGGCTGAATTCACTGGCATAGCCATCCAGAAGGGGGCATCCAAACTGCGGGAGCACATCACCCCCGAGGACAAGCCAGCCCACGTCAGCCCCTCCATCTCCAAGGGATTGCATGTAGCCAAACAGGCCACCGGGGGCGCTGTCCGCGTCAGCCAGTTCCTGGGTGAGAAGCAGCTGAGTGTCTGACTCTGATTGGTTCTGGTGTTGGAAGGAGCTGACTGTCTGATCGGTTCTGGTGTTGGAAGGAGCTGATTGTCTGATTGGTTCTGGTGTTGGAAGGAGCTGACTGTCTGATCGGTTCTGGTGTTGGAAGGAGCTGACTGTCTGATCGGTTCTGGTGTTGGAAGGAGCTGATTGTCTGATTGGTTCTGGTGTTGGAAGGAGCTGACTGTCGGATCGGTTCTGGTGTTGGAAGGCGCTGATTGTCTGATTGGTTCTGGTGTTGGAAGGAGCTGACTGTCGGATCGGTTCTGGTGTTGGAAGGCGCTGACTGTCTGATCGGTTCTGGTGTTGGAAGGCGCTGATTGTCTGATTGGTTCTGGTGTTGGAAGGAGCTGATTTCTGATTGGTTCTGGTGTTGGAAGGAGCTGACTGTCTGATTGGTTGTGGATGGGTGTGTTGTGTGGATGATTTGTATGGTGGCGGGGTGTGTGTTGTGTTATGACGGGGGGGGTGTTGTGTTATGACGGTGTGTGTGTTGTGTTATGACGGGGTGTGTGTTGTGTTTGTAGTGGACGGTGTGTGTATGGTGGCGGGGTGTGTGTTGTGTTATGACGGGGGGTGTGTTGTGTTATGACGGGGTGTGTGTTGTGTTATGACGGGGTGTGTGTTGTGTTATGACGGGGGGTGCGTTGTGTTTGTAGTGGACGGTGTGTGTATGGTGGCAGGGTGTGTGGGTAGAGAGCTGGCTCCCCACGTGAAGAAACACGGAGGCAAGTTGGTCCCGGAGTCCATGAAGAAAGACAAAGATGGACGATCCAACATCGATGGAGCCATGGTGGTGGCTGCCAGCGGAGTTCAAGGTACACATAGTCACTGTTGTGGTTGTTATAGTCACTATATAGTCATTGTATAGGACAAGACAGGACAACACTAACGGTGGCTGTGCGTAGTAGATCACCTGCTGGGTGTCAACGAACGGTGGAGATTCAACGTAGAATGTAGGGAAGTTAATAGATAATGACTGCCGATTTTCGGAGGTCAGAGGCGATAGGACGGCCACCCACTACGCATGGCCGACGTTCGTATTGGTCGGTCTTGTCCTTAAGGAGGGTTCACATGGATTATGTACCCCCTATTCTACCAAGTGTCTAGTCATTGTTGTGGTTCCTGTGTGTTTCTACATGAAGGCTTCGCTACCATGTGGACTGGCTTGGAGGTAGCAGCAAAGAACATCACCGTCTCTGTTGCCTCAGAAACCGTCAACACTGTCAAGCATAAGTAAGTCTTTCTCTGTACACTTCAACCAACATGTGTTGTCTGTGCTCTTCTCATTCAACATGGATGCGTCTCAAATGGCACCCGGTGAGCCTATGGGCTCTGGTCAAAAGTAGTGCACTATATAGGGAATAGGGTGCCATTTGAGACGCATCCATGTCAAAATAAATAAAGATGTTGTATTGTCACATACACCGAATAGGTGCAGTGAAATGTGTTGTTTTATAGGGTCAGCCATAGTAGTACGGCGCCCCTGACGCAAATTAGGATTAAGTGGCTTCTCAAGGACACCGACAGATTTTTCACCTTGTCGGCTCGGGTATTCAAACCAGCGACCTTTCGGTTACTGGCCCAACGCTCTAAGCGCTAGGCTAGCTGCCTAATGTGTTCTGTGCTCGGCTCATTCACCATGTCTGATTGGCAGCACTACTTGCTTGACTTTACATTTGCTCCTGTCCACCCAGCTCTGATGTGTATGTCTGTTCTTTTGCTTTCTAAACCAGGTTTTGCTAGACCAGGTTTTGCTAAACCAGGTTTTTGCAGTGTATCTTGCAAACACTCACTTGTGTTTTATAAGCAAAAAATAAGCAAGCACTTACTGTACATTTCCCTCTTCCACTTATTTTTCAGATTTAGGGGTCTACAAAACATCTTAGACCCTCCTAATGACAAGAAGACATGTATTTAAAGCGAGCCTTTAATGAACCCTCCTTAATAGTAACGAGCAGCATGGCCAAAGCTTAGCCTCTGTTTCTGGGTGCTCTGAATGTAAAGCTGCTGGATTCACCTCTACTCTCTAAACATAGGCTACTCTTCTATCCTACTCGGCTATACACTCGGAATTCAACATGTAGCGTACACTGATTTCTCTGGTTTCTAACTAACCAACTATTTTTCCTGACTTTCTTGAAAATAATATAACTATTCCTAATACATAGTAATTGTATGAATTGATGTGTATTATATGTAGAAATAAGTGCAATCACCAGCCCCACAATATAATCAGTTGTACACTACAGGTGAAGACATCAAAACTATGAAATAACACATGGAATCATGTAGTAACCAAAAAAGTGTTAAACAAATCTAAATATATTTTATATCTGAGATTCTTCAAATAGCCACCCTTTGCCTTGATGACAGCTCTGCACACTCTTGGCATTTTCTCAACCAGCTTCATGAGGTAGTCACCTGGAATGCTTTTCAATTAACAGGTGTGCCTTCTTAAAAGTTAATTTGTGGGGGGGGGGGGGGTTTACAGAATATAGCCCTATTTGGTAAAAGACCAAGTCCATATTATGGCAAGAACAGCTCAAATAAGCAAAGTGAAATGACAGTCCATCATTACTTTAAGACATGAAGGTCAGTCAATCCGGCCTCCACAATCCCCTGACCTCAACCAAATTGAGATGGTTTGGGATGAGTCGGACCGCAGAGTGAAGGAAAAGCACCCAACAAGTGTTCAGCATATGTGGGAACTCCTTCAAGACTGTTGGAAAAGCATTCCAGGTGAAGCTGGTTGAGAGAATGCCAAGAGTGTGCAATGCTGTCATCCAGGCAAAGGGTGGCTATTTGAAGAATCTGAAATATAAAATATATTTTGATTTGTTTAACACTTTTTTTGGTTACTACATGATTCCATGTGTTATTTCATAGTTTTGATGTCTTCACTATTATTCTACAATGTAGAAAATAGTAAAAAATAAAGAAAAACCCTTGAACAAGTAGGTGTTCTAAAACTTTTGAGCGGTAGTGTATATTTACGGATTACTGAATAGTCAGACAATTTGAATAATTCTGTTGAATTCATGCTCTGCATGGGTGGTGGCTTTAATCCTAGTTGCATGTTGTTTCTGTCCTTGCTGTTCCCTATAACTGCCCTCCTTCCTCCTGCCCTCAGCCCTCACCCCCCAGCCCTCCCCCTCTCAACAGTTGTTTGTGTGTGATTATAAGGTATGGGGCAGCAGCCGGCCAGGCCACAGACCATGCTGTGAACTCAGCCATTAACATGGGCGTCACCGCCTTCAACATTGACAACCTGGGCATCAAAGCTGCGGTGAAGAAGACTGGCAAACAGACGGCCATGGCCATCCTGGAGGACTACCAGCTACAGGACCCTAACACTAACCAGAAACAAGTGGAGAAACGGGACAAATAGGCCCCATCCAGGAACAAGTCTACGTCCCAAATGGCACCCTATTCCCTAAATAGTCACTATTTTTGGGACACAGTCAACCCCTAGCCCCATGACACTTACCCTAGCCCCTACCCACAGAGCACTGGTGTAGATATGAGAGGACTGGATAGGTGTGAGCAAAACAGCAAAACTTCTACCTGCCTAGTCTGTCATAGGGAAAGGCAGAGGTACTACCATATTGATTAAACATATCCTATTCTTTCAGATCTACCCAAGTGTCTAAAGAGTAGAGGCTAGGACTGCATCCCAAATGGCACCCTATTCTCGATTATAGTGCACTACAAAGGGAATGTGGTACCATTTGGGATGCACCCCATGTCCTCCTCCTCTCTTTCCTTTTAGAGCTTTAATTAAAACACGATTTGTATTCTATAAAGAAATCTATCTATACATAAATGCTTTATTTACAATACATGTTTTATATTTGCATACTAGTTGACTAATAGCCTATAGAAATGTTACTAGGGTTTGATACAACTGTTAAGCACTTTAATCTTCATTAAAGGTGGTTCTCTTTCTTGAACTGCATTGTTGGTTAAGGGCTTGTAAGTAAGCGTTTCACAGTAAGGTCTACACCTGTTGTATTCAGCGCATGTGACAAATACAATTTTATTTGATAATGACATTATAATAATGTTATAAATATTATAATAACTAAGATGGACATTGTATGTAGGTAGGCTGATGTATAATCGCTACATTATTTGTGTGCAATGTTGGTGAGAAGAAGACACTGGAATGTAATATGTCACGTAGGTGATATAAATATAAACTGAAAACAGGATTCTTGTTTTAAATTTCAGATGGAACAGTTGTCTGTTTCAAGACTACTGCTGTTGACTTATTGTAGTAATACTGTAGTAACAGTACTATTACTGCAGTAGTACTGTAGTAACACTGTCCACAGTTTAGTGTATCTGGAGGTAAAGGTGTATCTGAGGTAGAGTTGCACAATTCTGGCAACTGTCCCAAAATCCCCAGGTTTTCCAGAAATTCTGGTTGGAGGAATATGGATTTTCTGCTTGTTCCCCCCCAGCCTCTTTCCCCATCCATATCCTGAGGCCAGCATCGGTTCTGGGTTTCAAGATTAATTCCCTCCTGATTCCTGGAATATTCCAACTGGGATTTCTGGAAAATCTGGGAATTTTACAGTAGTTACTGGAAATGTGCAACCCTTATCTGAAAGTCAAGGTGTGTGGGGGGAAGAAACCCAGCAGCATGCTAACTATGTGCTATAAGAATACATGTTTGGGTTCATTTAATCAATGAAATAATGTTCATGTTTGAAACAAGACAAAACCAAGCATGCACAGGAAAACATGTAGTTATATAGATGTTGAGGGTACTAGATAAGATTGAACAAGGGTCTCTAATGTATACTCTTGTCATATGACTTCTTTGTAATGCAGAGGAAATAATCAATCCAAACATAGAAGCAGTGGAGTTTTAAACTGGTTTGAGAATGGTCCATGGTTTGCTCAGTATGCCTTAATAACCAGTTACTACATGCTGTATGCTACTGTAACCATAGGCCAATACATCCATCTTACAGAAAGCAAGTCCATGCTACTGTATGTATCATCTTGTGGTCCAGTTCATTAACTTCGAGAAGCTATAACCTATCATTTCATCTTAGTATCTGATCATACTTTTTAAAGCTGTGATAATTTTTATTTTTTTGTTTAATTTGATGTAAAGAAAATGAAATTCAAACAATGTCATTAACATTTGGACAATTATTTTATTGTTTCTTGTTTTTAACTATGACATCTGGAACAAATGATTATGGCAAAATTACAGATACAAATACATCAACTGTTTCTGCACAATCTGTAAGTATGTGGAAAGTTTTGGGGGGGGGGGGGTGTTTTGATTCGTGTCGCTGTACATGTTTTATGTTCTCAACATACTGTATTTAACTTGTAATGCTGTCTACCATTCATCATTTACCTTGGGCTGATGCTGATGTTTATTCAATGTGAATTGTCTTCAGTAATATTTCCCCTTCAGGTTTAAGTGAAGGCAGACTGTCTTTCTGTGTGAACTTTCAATATCATGCAGGAATTAAATACACATCAGCATTCTTACAAAGTGGTTGTGATTTTCCGAATAATGGCTCTGTGCTTCTGTTGCCCTATGTGAACAAATAGTCACATGGTCCGATGATAAACCAAATATCTGATATGTAATAAAAAGCTATGGAAGAATGTGTTGTATATCATTGGTTTGGATAGAGCATGTCATATGTCTGTTTGTCTGGGCATTTCTACTGCATAATAGACTCGATTTAGTCTGGGTTCCAGTCTCTAATAATCCACTCCTACTCCGTGTCATGTGACAAATGACATGGAGTGCAAGGAGTGGCATGTAATAGCTGAACAGACTGGCAACCAGGCCGGACTCGGCTGTCCCATTAGATTAAATATAGGCCAAAGGTATTTGGTTTAAGCATAATATATCATATTCAGAAATTATGGTAATCTGAAATACGTTTTTAATAAGCACATCTTTAGTAAAGTAGGACCTGCAAGCTTTCTACAACATTTCGTATGTTTGATTTTAGCGGAACATCGCCTACCTTCGGTATTTCACTGTTGCTATTCAATTAGTCTACATTAATTAGGTCGAGACCGCGTGCAATGCATGTGTGTTTAACAAGCGTAAAGGAGAATTTTCATGCAGACGCCACTCAAATTACCTGGAAACGAAGTTAGTGAAATAGGATAATTTTCAAGCGTTTTGCAGCACGTTATCCAAGTGATTTATCCTGAATGCAAAGGAGCTCATCCACATTCGAATTAGTTGAATCACATTCAATCGAAATGTACTTTGAATTGTTTATGCATAATAGTGATGATTAGGCTATTATTATTATTATTAGGCTGTTTTACTCCTCAATCACATAATGTCATATCACTATTTTAGACTTTTTGGAAGTTTAAGCCCTACCTCTATATTATGTTCATGATTTACATATTTGAGTTGCGTGTTTTTGTCAATTTGTGGCAGAGTTGGAGCGTTGAAAGCCACCCTGTATCTTCTGATGGGTTCTTGAAAAAGAGCAGAGCGAATTTCCTTCTGCTCAAAATTAAACTATAGGCTATGCGTCACACCACCGGTCCACCATTTATGACTGAAAAGGTTGAGAGGATCCATAGATGCTGTAATCTCATGTTTGAGCTTCACACCGAAACAAACAAGTCAGAATTCATTATTGAAATGAGATTGAGTTCGATATTATTTTTGTTTAAAGGCCCAGTGCAGTCAAAAACTGTATTTTTCCTTTGATTTATATACATTTCCACAGGGTTGGAATAATAATGTGAAATTGTGAAAATTATTACGATAATGCCCTTTTTAGTGTAAGAGCTGTTTTAAAAGACTACCTGAAATTTCATCCTGTTTTGGTGGGATGGAGTTTTGCCTGCCTGGCAGGCATCCTTTTTATCCACTCCAAACTCGCGGCAAAACTACGCCCACGAGTAATCTACATACCCAGCCATTACAAAAAGGAAGACGAAGAGAGAGGCCCAACTCGGTGGAAAATCTGTCTCCCTCCAGCAGGTGGCGTTTTTTCGTTGTTTCGCCCACCAAGCAAGGAGTTTTTGAATGGCGGTCGATGTGTGTCGAATTTGGTCAACAACAAAAATGTATAGCTTATTTGCTACATGAGGTTTATTTGATCTAATAGAAGTTTCATAATGCTTAAGTTGTTACAAGTGTACTGATATAAGTAGGACACGTGACATCTCGGCAACTTTGAGAAAAAAACACTTTATATTGGATTTGTCTGGAGATGGCATATTCATGGCATGATGCTAGTAGCATAGCATATCTCCATCACAGGAGGTTGGTGGCACCTTGAGGACGGGCTGATTGTAATGGCTTGTGCGGAACAAATGGAATGGTATCAAATACATCAAAATGTGCAAAACTGTCTGTCTTGTTTTGTACGCTTTGTACAAAATAATAAAATGCAGGACGACAGGATATTTATAAACGTAGCTCTTTATTAACTAGCTATAACGTGCATGTCCATGTCTCTGGCCATGATCATCTTAGAATGACCTCACCACCTGGGTGGTCTTAACCAATCATTGCGCAGTATGATGCATCCAATTACAATTCAGTATGGTGACACATATGAATATTACATCCCCCTTCTTTTAAAAAAAAGTAAAAATATGTGGAACAATAAAGCGTTTCTTTTGAATATATGCTCTGTAGTTTGAACTCGAGGTAAGTAACCATTTAAACTGCACCAACTGCATCAACATAACAGACAAACAATGATTCAGCATATTGTTATTTTTAGAACAAATATTTCTCAGCAACTCAGCTTTTCACTGTAGCAATGACATCTCAACATATCAAACAAATACAATACCAAAGCATTTCAAGTTAACTTTCAATAACAAGTTTACAGTCTGGAAACTCTTTTAGGGCAGCGATCCGCCTACACCCTTTGACATTTCACAGGTCTAGGACAGCTCTAGGCTTGACCTCTCTTCCTGACCTTGTGTGATATGAAGCTGAGCATGCTTCTGTGTCAGTCAACAGTTCTTGTGGTGTTGCAGGTAAGTATGGTGTATGTTGTGTTGTGTCTGTGTTTAGTCCATCCCGTTCTCTTTCAGGGGAACAGTTCATCTCGTCAGTGTGTTGTTCTTTTGTGTTCAGTAGGTGACGACGATTGCGGCGGTACACCGCTCCTTCTGCGGTGCGAACGAGATATGAACGTTCAGTGTCAGCTGGTTGGATGACGACTGCTGGCTTCCAGTAGCCATGCTCCTGGATTCTAACTGACTCTCCGTCGTTCAGTGGTGGCAGTGGTCTGGCTGACCTGTCGTAGTATCGCTTTTGCTGTTGTTGTCTCTGTGCACGTTTTGCATGCACTTCCTTGTAGCTGACGACCTCAGGTTGCAGCTGCTGGTTGGTGCTGGGAAGGATTGAGCGAAGTCTGCGGCTCATCAACAGCTGGGCTGGTGATTTGAAGTTGTCAACTGGAGTGTTGCGGTATTCAAGGAGACTGAGGTAGGGGTCTCTCTTGTCTGCTTTTGCTTTGTCCATGAGTGATTTAGCGATCTGCACAGATTTTTCAGCAAGGCCATTACTTTGAGGGTAATGTGGGCTTGTGGTGATGTGTGTGAACTCCCATGCTTTTGTGAAGGATTCAAACTCATTTGATTTGTAACAGGGCCCATTGTCAGATATTAAAGTCTCTACAATGCCATGCCTGGCAAAGGCTGCTTTCAGCTTGTGTATCACAGCTGCAGATGTGGTGCTGTGAAGCTTGTCGAGTTCGAAGTATCTGCTGTAGTAGTCCACTGTTATAATGTAGTCCTCGTTGTTCCACGTGAACAGATCGGTTGCCACGACCTGCCAGGGTCGGTCTGGGATACGGTGAGGTAACATTGGCTCTTTGGTGTTCGAGGGGCGTCGTTCAAGACAGGTGGGGCATTTACCAACCATGTCCTCTATTTGTTTGCACATTCCGGGCCAAAACAAAATGTCCCGTGCTCTCTGTTTGCACTTTTCCATGCCCATGTGTCCAGCATGGATCTTTGTCAAAATCTCTTCTCTGAGACTGGTAGGAATGATGATTTTCTCTCCTTTGAAAATGATTCCGTTGATCTGTGATAGTTCGTCACGATGGTTCCAGAACTCTGAGACGCTCTGAGGGCATTTTCTCCTCTCCTCAGGCCATCCTGACTGTATGACTTTCCTCAGCTGTGTGAGTTGTGTGTCTTTTTCTGTTTCTGCTCGGATCTCCTTCAGTTTTGTGTCACTAACTGGTAAGTTGCTGTACACAGTGTGCACCTGCATGTCCATGCCTTCACTGAGGCTGCTGTCCTTGTAGGTAAGAAACTTCCTGGAGAGTGTGTCTGCGACAGGGATGTCTTTGCCTGGACGGTGAGTGATTGTGAAGTCGTATTTTTGTAGTTGAAGGATCATTCTCTGTAGCCTTGGCGGGGCTGCGGCTAATGGTTTCCTCATGATTGACTCGAGGGGCTTGTGGTCTGATTCCACAATGACTTGTCGTCCATAGACATACTGATGGAAACGCTTACATCCGAACAGAATGGCGTACAGCTCCTTTTCGATTTGAGCGTAGTTGATTTCACAGTCTGTGAGAGATTTGGAAGCGTAGCCGATGGGTTTTCCTTCTTGCAGTAGCACTGCCCCTAGTCCATACTTTGACGCGTCCACCTGGAGTCTGAGCTCTTTGTTGGGGTCGTAGTAGGCAAGGATTGGTCCTGGTTCTCTCGTGATCAAGTCTTTCACTTTCTGGAAAGCGATGTCGTGTTGGTTGTCCCAGAGGAACTCACTGGACTGCTTTAGCAGCTGACGCAGGGGTGCATTAGCATTGGAGAGGCTGGGTGCGAACTTGGCTAAGTAGTTGACCATGCCAAGCACTGTTTCCAGCTCTGCGCGGTTCTTTGGTGGCTCCATTTCCTTTATGGCTGAGATCTTCTGCGGATCTGGCTTGATTCCATTCGCTGTGAGAAGATGCCCGAAGTAGCTGACCTCTGTAGCGCCGACTGTGCTCTTCTCGGGGTTGAGCCGGACTCCTCTCTCGCGGGACCTTTGCAGCATCGCGTTGAGGTTTCTGTCGTGTTCCTCTTTGGTTCGACCATAGACAAGGATGTCGTCCACAATTGCCACGACTCCGTCGAGGCCTTCGTACACCTCGTCGATCTTTCGCTGAAACTCGTCTTGGGCTGAGATAATCCCGAAAGGCAGGCGACGGAACCTGTAGCGTCCAAACGGTGTGTTGAACGTTGTGAGCTTAGATGACTCTTCTGTGAGCTTGATAGCCCAGTAGCCTGATCTGGCGTCCATGACACTGAAGTAGCGTGCGCCCGCTAGCTTGTGTGTGATGCCATCTAGCGTCGGTAAGGGGTAATGGGGGTGTTTGATAGCCTTGTTCAAGTCTCTTGGGTCGAGACATACTCTGAGCTTGCCTGTCCGTGGTTTCTCCACCACCACTAACGCGTTGACCCAATCCGTCGGTTCTGTAACCTTGGTGACGATGTCAGATTGCTCCATGCTCTCCAACTCTTTCTTCAGACGGGCGCGGAGAGCAAGTGGAATCTTTCTCGGTGGGTAGACCACAGGGGTTGCGTCTGGGTCAAGGTGAATGGTACATTCTCCTGGGAATAGTCCTATTCCTGTAAAAACATCAGCAAACTCCTCCATGACATTCTCTATCTCTACTGGTGCTGTCACTGATAAAACTAGCTTGATAAGGTCCATGTCTAAACATGCTTTAAGACCTAGCACTGCAGGTGCTCGAGTGTCAACAACGTAAAAGTCCAACATCATGTCCCTTTCCTTGTATTTGCATTTGAGAGTGCATGTGCCTTTTACTGGGAGCTGTTCACCACCATAACCAGTCAGTCTGCGCGTGGTGGGCTGTAGCTCACACTCAGATGTCAAGCTTCTGTACTTACTCAGAGGAATAATGTTTACTTGTGCACCAGTGTCTAGTTTGAATTTTAGCTCTGTGCCTTGTCTTCCTATCTCAATGTCAGCAAAGGCTTGCTCTGTCTCTGATATCTGACTTTTCTGTGTCACTGAATCAATAAACAGTTCATCAGCATTTGACTCTTTGATTGACATTTCATCTTCACTCACTGTATGTACTGTTTTTCCACGGTAAACTCTGCACACTTTTGCAAAGTGATTCCATTTTCCACATTTAGTACACTGTTTGCCTTTAGCTGGGCAATTCCCCTGTTCGCCATGCACTTTGTATCCACAATATCCACATGTTTTGGGGCGTTTGGAGTCTGTGTCGCTCTGTTTTGGAGTTCTGTCTGTCTCCGCTCTGAAACATGCTCTCTGGGCACTGGAGGTGTGCTTTGATGTCTGCCTGACTGCGTGCACTGCTTGTTCACGTGATGCGCTCATGCTGCCGCCTGAAATGGTTTTCATCTGAACCTGTGCTAGCTCGTGAGATCTGGCTATGTCGATAGCTTTGTCCAGCGTTAACTCTGATCCAACATTCAAAAGTTTCTCTCTCACTCGCGGTGATTGTATTCCAAATACAATACGGTCCCTGACCATCTCATCCTTGTTTGCATAATCACAGTCTTTCACAAGCAGACGCAGCTCAGTGACAAACTGTTCAAAAGATTCACTAGCGCCTTGTACTTTCTCATGGAATTTGTACCTAGCGAAAATTGTATTGGTCTTTGGCAAAACATATGCTTCAAAACGATCGTAGTATGTTTTCAGTACCTTTGATTCAGCCTCGGTAAGTGTCCATGTGTTGTAAATGTCTCTCCCTTTTTCACCGATCCAGAGGAGCAGGTAGCTGCACTTTCCCTCTTCTCCTCTTTCCTTCAGAGGACCCGTGAACATCAGCTCCACATGCTGTTTGAACTTACGCCATGCATCGGGTAGATTTGTAGACCCCCAATCCATTCGAGGTGAAGGAACTCCAGCAAAATCCATCTTTTTGTCCTTTTACTCTGACACCATGTCTTGTTTTGTACGCTTTGTACAAAATAATAAAATGCAGGACGACAGGATATTTATAAACGTAGCTCTTTATTAACTAGCTATAACGTGCATGTCCATGTGTCTCTGGCCATGATCATCTTAGAATGACCTCACCACCTGGGTGGTCTTAACCAATCATTGCGCAGTATGATGCATCCAATTACAATTCAGTATGGTGACACATATGAATATTACACTGTCATCAAGGCAAAGGGTGGCTATTTGAAGAATCTCAAATATAAAATATATTTTGATTTGTTTAACACTTTTTGGGTTACTACATGATTCCATATGTGTTATTTCATAGTTTTGATGTCTTCACCATTATTCTACAATGTAAAAAATAGTACAAATAAGAAAAACCCTTTGAAAGGCTGGTCATGGCTCACATCAACACCATTATCCCGGAAAGCCTAGACCCATTCCAATTTGCATACTGCCCCAACAGATCCACAGATAATGCAATCTCTTTTGCACTCCACACTGCCCTTTCCCACCTGGACAAGAGGAACACCTACGTGAGAATGCTATTCATTGACTACAGCTCATCGTTCAACACCATAGTGCCCTCAAAGCTCATCACAAAGCTAAGGACCCTGGGGACTAAACACCTCCCTCTGCAACTGGATCCTGGACTTCCTGACGGGCCGCCCCCAGGTGGTAAGTGTAGGTAACAACACATCTGCCACGGTGATCCTCAACACGGGGGCCCCTCTGGGGTGCGTGCTCAGTCCCCTCCTGTACTCCCTGTTCACCCATGACTGCATGGCCAGGCACGACTCCAACACCATCATTAAGTTTGCCGATGACACAACAGTGGTAGGCCTGATCACCGACAATGATGAGACAGCCTATAGGGAGGAGGTCAGAGACCCAGCCGTGTGGTGCCAGGATAACAACCTCTCCCTCAACGTGATCAAGACAAAGGAGATGATTGTGGACTACAGGGAAAAAAGAGGACTGAGCACGCCCCCATTCTCATCGACGGGGCTGTAGTGGAACAGGTTGAGAGCTTCAAGTTCCTTGGTGTCCACATCACCAACAAACTATCCTGGTCCAAACACACCAAGACAGTCGTGAAGAGGGCACGACAAAGCCTATTCCCCCTCAGGAGACTGAAAAGATTTGGCAGGGGTCCTCAGATCCTCAAAAAGTAATACAGCTGCACCATCGAGAGCATCCTGACTGGTTGCATCACCGCCTGGTATGGCAACTGCTCGGCCTCCGACCGCAAGACACTACAGAGGGTAGTGCGTACGGCCCAGTACATCACTGGGGTCAAGCTTCCTGCCATCCAGGACCTCTATACCAGGCGGTGTCAGAGGAAGGCCCTAAAAATTGGCAAAGACTCCAGCCACCCTAGTCATAGACTGTTCTCTCTGCTACTGCATGGCAAGCGGTACCGGAGCGCCAAGTCTAGGTCCAAAAGGCTTCTTAACAGCTTCTACCTCGAAGCCATAAGACTCCTGAACAGCTAATCATGGCTATTTGCATTGCCCCCCCCCACCGCACCCCACCCCAACCCACCGCACCCCACCCCAACCCACCGCACCCCAACACCCTCTTTTATGCTGCTGCTACTCTGTTTATTATTTATGCATAGTCACTTTAACTCTACCCACATGTACATATTACCTCAAATACCTCGACTAACCGGTGCCCCTGTACATTAACTCTGTACCGGTACCCCCTGTATATAGCCTCCCTACTGTTATTTTATTTTGCTGCTGCTCTTTAATTATTTTTAACACTTTTATTTTCTTAAAAAACTGCATTGTTGGTTAAGGGCTTGTAAGTAAGCATTTCACTGTAAGTTCTACACCTTTTGTATTCGGCGCATGTGGCAAATAAAATTTGATTTGATTTGAATGAGTAGGTGTGTTCAAACATTTGACTGGTACTGTATATATTTCCTAAGCTTTCTTATATCTCCTAGATATAGGACAGACACTTCAAAACCTTATTCCTCCAGGGTTAGATAACATTACTGCTATCTTTCTCCCTACACCACTACCCCCCAAGTTAGACAATACATCTCTCTGTCTCCCTACACCACTACCACCTGAGTTAGACAACATTACAGCTCTCTGTCTCCCTACACCACTACCCCCCAAGTTAGACAATACATCTATCTGTCTCCCTACACCACTACCACCTGAGTTAGACAACATTACAGCTCTCTGTCTCCCTACACCACTACCACCTGAGTTAGACATTACAGCTCTCTGTCTCCCTACACCACTACCACCTGAGTTAGACATTACAGCTCTCTGTCTCCCTACACCACTACCCCTGAGTTAGACATTACAGCTCTCTGTCTCCCTACACCACTACCACCTGAGTTAGACATTACAGCTCTCTGTCTCCCTACACCACTACCTCCTGAGTTACACATTACAGCTCTCTGTCTCCCTACACCACTACCCCTGAGTTACACATTACAGCTCTCTGTCTCCCTACACCACTACCACCTGAGTTATACAACATTACAGCTCTCTGTCTCCCTATACCACTACCACCTGAGTTAGACAACATTAGAGCTCTCTGTCTCCCTAAACCAGTCCTGAGTTAGACAACCATCAGGTCACTGTATTTTCCATCTGTCTGCCCAATCATCAATAATTGTACTGTACATAACCTGAGGGTGTTGTTAATGATCTAATAATCAGTTCTGTCAATTCTCTCTCTCTCTCTCTCTCTCTCTCTCTCTCTCTCTCTCTCTCTCTCTCTCTCTCTCTCTCTCTCTCTCTCTCTCTCTGTACAGCTTTATCATTATTAGGTTGTTACAGACCGGTTTGGGTTTGGTTGTCCTGTGTTTGTGCATGCAGTATAGTACACTACTGCAGACACTGCTAGACATCCTCCTCAGCACCAGCATACAGATGCCCATGCTGTCTCATATCTGCTTACCAAATGGCAAACTATTCCCTAGTGCACTACTTTTGTCCAGACGCTTATGCCCTGGTCAAAGTAGTGCACTATATATGGAATAGTCTGCCATTACATTTGGGACAGACCTCTGCAATACTCCACTGTTTATGGGTGGATGGGGGTCTTTAACACTAACCTACCCTGCATGGTCAAGAGAAAAGGGCTTGTGTCACATAACCCTGTATCTATCTATCTGCGTTATGAACAAGAATGTTGCTGAAAAGCCTCGTGTCTGTCAGAACAGTTAGTGCGCTGACGGACTAGTAGAGTAATCACCGCCTGCGCCACGCCCCTTGTTTCAGCGCATCTAGAGGGGAGGAGAGAATGAGAGAGAAGGGAGCATGTTAGCGAGGTGAGATGCTTGGTGCTTCCCTTCGAAGGCCTGCATGTCAATGAGGGACGGCCATCTGGAAAACACTGCTAAAGAGACAGAAACTAGCAGCAGCTCGTACAGCTCACACTTGCTCAATCACAGAGCAACAAAGGGGCGGATGCTTCTTCTACCGCTCAGGCGGGACATCATACTACAAATATATACACCGACATAGCCTATTGGAGAGCTGATATATGCAATTGCTAAAAACTGACGCGGTTGACTGCATCCGACTTCAATGAAAGGTAAGTAGTTATTTGCCCAAAACACATTTTAAGATGCCATAATGTGTTGTTCCGTGTCATTTAACAACAGCTGGGGTTATGTTGTCAGAAATTAATATGATCAAAACAAACGTTACATTTGATTAGAATCACAATGCCAATTGGGTGGTGGACGAAACTAAAGAGCATGGCATGTGTGAGCATGCTATAGCCTACAATCAGATTGTTATGTGCCTCAGAAAGAGCTCATTTTCAGTATGTGACATACTGCCCACAAACAGGAGAATTCTATCTAGCTAGCCAGTGGCGCTGTCCGTTCATTCTGACTACAGCCACGGCTGTCAGACTAGCTAGCTGCTAGCAGAACCGCACCTGCCGCGCTGACCATTCAGCACCAGTGAATGTCGACCGCGACCTCAGAGTTCATGCAGAAATCCAATTGATTCTACTCTCTCCAGTAGGCCTATATGACATTCAACTAAAACTAAAGAATTACTTGTTTATTCTGCGAAGGAAAATAAGTTGCTTGAGGTTTAAATGTTCTTGTCCATAATGTTCCCCTCCCTGATTTGTCTCTTTCTGTGTAACATCACTACAGTCATGGAGCTGGAGCACTTTGACGAGCGGGAGAAAGCCCAGAGAAACACCCGCAGAGGCTCCAGGAACAACGGGCTGCCGAGCCCCTCTCACAGCGCCCACTGTAGTCTGTACAGGACCCGGACACTGCAGTCCCTGGCCTCGGAGAAGAAGGCCAAGAAGGTCCGCTTTTATCGCAACGGAGACCGCTACTTCAAAGGGATTGTCTACGCTATTTCCCAGTACAGGTTCCGGTCTATAGACGCCCTGTTGGCCGATCTGACCCGCTCCCTGTCAGATAATGTGAACCTGCCACAGGGGGTTCGGACCATCTACTCTATTGATGGGACCAAGAGAATATCAGGCATGGAGCAGCTGGAAGAAGGTAAGCTAACCCTTAACCTTAACCCTACCCTAAGGGTTGGGATGAGACAGTATGGAGCAGCTAACCCTAAGGGATGGGATGGGACAGTATTGAGCAGCTAACCCTAAGGGATGGGACAGTAGCAGTCTGAGAACAAAATAAGTAGTGCATTTTTCTAGGTTTCCCACTGTACAATGAGTGACCTGCTCCAGTAGGCCTACATGCTAGTATATTTCCAGTAGGTCTGTAAACTCTTATCATCTAAATCTCATAGCTGTGTCATTATGTGGTGCATGCAGTGAGGTGAGTCCGTGGTTGCTGTGACCATGTAGGCCTATCTCTGTGTGTTGCCTACCTGCAGGAGAGAGCTATGTGTGTGGCTCCATAGAGCCATACAAGAAGCTGGACTACACTAAGAATGTAAACCCCAACTGGTCAGTTGGAGTGAAGACAGCTGCGGCTGCCTCTGCGCGTGGTTCCCCCTCCCTGGGCAGTGCCAAGGCTGGGACTCCGGAGACCAGGGAGAGTAAGGACTTCATCCGGCCCAAACTGGTCACAATCATCCGCAGCGGGGTGAAGCCTCGTAAGGCCGTCCGCATCCTCCTCAACAAGAAGACGGCCCACTCCTTCGAACAGGTCCTCTCTGACATCACAGACGCCATCAAGCTGGACTCTGGGGTCGTCAAGAGACTGTACACCGTGGACGGGAAGCTGGTAGGTTATGAATTACGGTTGTATTAGTGAAGTTACTGCCTGGTTCTCAGGTGTAGCTTTCCCCACAGACTCAGAGGGATGGGCTATAAGGCAATTAGCAGAGTTAGAAGCAGGTTTCTGGGACTCAGTCTGCTGTGTTGACATCCCAGTCAGTAGGCGTTTCAGGAGCACAGTTTCACTGAGACATTTTCACACATTAACCAATGGATGATCTTTAAATATTTTTGAAGTATAGCCTTTATGACCAGATTACTATATGGTATAAATCCCGTGAACACAGACCTTTAACACACAGAGTCCTGAACACAGGATTACTAGAGAGAGTCAATATGAGAAGTAATGAGAAAGAGGCAAGAAGAGTTGGGAAACATGTTGTTTAGTTGGGATATGCCTATTAATAGTCAGTCTCCTCTTTTATACTGGTTCTATCAAAGAAACTCCGATGTAGTTTTCCATTTTTCTCTCCTGGACGGTTTCTATGGTGATCTGGTTGCCTGGGCTGGTTGCTAAGGAACAGCCTCTGCGGCAGAGTGGTGCAGTGGGAGTGTTGTGTGTGTGTGGCTCAGTGTTGCAGAACAGTGTGAATGTCAGTGCTATTGGGGAAGACTAGAGAATGGTGCAGGGTACTCGTCTGGCCCAGACATGACCAGGAGATAGTAGCTGTATATTCCATCATCAATATCATGCAGATGAAATGCATTCCGGGATTCATCTGTAATGTTTGCGGTTCATCCTGTTCATCCAGTTCAGTTTAACTTCACTGTCTCATTAAATAATGATGGTAGAATTAGAAAGTATTGACAAGAGTTCTCCAGACGCACTTCCGGTTCAATATCATTGTTTCTCCAGTTGATGATTTATGAGGCCAATATGCTCTCTGTTATGCTAAGTGAAACTAATGGAGTTCAGTGTTGGGCTATAGAGTACAGTTCTATACAGTGGGTATCAGGGTTGGGCTATACAGTACAGTTCTATACAGTGGGTAACAGGGTTGGGCTATACAGTACAGTTCTATACAGTGGGTATCAGGGTTGGGCTATACAGTACAGTTCTATACAGTGGGTAACAGGGTTGGGCTATACAGTACAGTTCTATACAGTGGGTAACAGGGTTGGGCTATACAGTACAGTTCTATACAGTGGGTATCAGGGTTGGGCTATACAGTACAGTTCTATACAGTGGGTAACAGGGTTGGGCTATACAGTACAGTTCTATACAGTGGGTAACAGGGTTGGGCTATACAGTACAGTTCTATACAGTGGGTAACAGGGTTGGGCTATACAGTACAGTTCTATACAGTGGGTAACAGGGTTGGGCTATACAGTACAGTTCTATACAGTGGGTATCAGGGTTGGGCTATACAGTACAGTTCTACACAGTGGGTATCAGGGTTGGGCTATACAGTACAGTTCTATACAGTGGGTAACAGGGTTGGGCTATACAGTACAGTTCTATACAGTGGGTAACAGGGTTGGGCTATACAGTACAGTTCTATACAGTGGGTATCAGGGTTGGGCTATACAGTACAGTTCTATACAGTGGGTATCAGGGTTGGGCTATACAGTACAGTTCTACACAGTGGGTATCAGGGTTGGGCTATACAGTACAGTTCTATACAGTGGGTAACAGGGTTGGGCTATACAGTACAGTTCTACACAGTGGGTAACAGGGTTGGGCTATACAGTACAGTTCTATACAGTGGGTAACAGGGTTGGGCTATACAGTACTATACAGTGGGTAACAGGGTTGGGCTATACAGTACAGTTCTATACAGTGGGTATCAGGGTTGGGCTATACAGTACAGTTCTATACAGTGGGTAACAGGGTTGGGCTATACAGTACAGTTCTATACAGTGGGTAACAGGGTTGGGCTATACAGTACAGTTCTATACAGTGGGTATCAGGGTTGGGCTATACAGTACAGTTCTATACAGTGGGTAACAGGGTTGGGCTATACAGTACAGTTCTATACAGTGGGTAACAGGGTTGGGCTATACAGTACAGTTCTATACAGTGGGTATCAGGGTTGGGCTATACAGTACAGTTCTATACAGTGGGTAACAGGGTTGGGCTATACAGTACAGTTCTATACAGTGGGTATCAGGGTTGGGCTATACAGTACAGTTCTATACAGTGGGTAACAGGGTTGGGCTATACAGTACTATACAGTGGGTATCAGGGTTGGGCTATACAGTACAGTTCTATACAGTGGGTAACAGGGTTGGGCTATACAGTACAGTTCTATACAGTGGGTAACAGGGTTGGGCTATACAGTACTATACAGTGGGTAACAGGGTTGGGCTATACAGTACAGTTCTACACAGTGGGTAACAGGGTTGGGCTATACAGTACTATACAGTGGGTAACAGGGTTGGGCTATACAGTACAGTTCTATACAGTGGGTAACAGGGTTGGGCTATACAGTACAGTTCTATACAGTGGGTAACAGGGTTGGGCTATACAGTACAGTTCTATACAGTGGGTAACAGGGTTGGGCTATACAGTACAGTTCTACACAGTGGGTAACAGGGTTGGGCTATACAGTACAGTTCTATACAGTGGGTATCAGGGTTGGGCTATACAGTACAGTTCTATACAGTGGGTAACAGGGTTGGGCTATACAGTACAGTTCTACACAGTGGGTAACAGGGTTGGGCTATACAGTACAGTTCTATACAGTGGGTAACAGGGTTGGGCTATACAGTACTATACAGTGGGTATCAGGGTTGGGCTATACAGTACAGTTCTATACAGTGGGTAACAGGGTTGGGCTATACAGTACAGTTCTATACAGTGGGTAACAGGGTTGGGCTATACAGTACTATACAGTGGGTAACAGGGTTGGGCTATACAGTACAGTTCTATACAGTGGGTAACAGGGTTGGGCTATACAGTACAGTTCTATACAGTGGGTAACAGGGTTGGGCTATACAGTACAGTTCTACACAGTGGGTAACAGGGTTGGGCTATACAGTACAGTTCTATACAGTGGGTAACAGGGTTGGGCTATACAGTACTATACAGTGGGTAACAGGGTTGGGCTATACAGTACAGTTCTATACAGTGGGTAACAGGGTTGGGCTATACAGTACAGTTCTATACAGTGGGTATCAGGGTTGGGCTATACAGTACAGTTCTATACAGTGGGTAACAGGGTTGGGCTATACAGTACAGTTCTATACAGTGGGTATCAGGGTTGGGCTATACAGTACAGTTCTATACAGTGGGTATCAGGGTTGGGCTATACAGTACAGTTCTATACAGTGGGTAACAGGGTTGGGCTATACAGTACAGTTCTATACAGTGGGTAACAGGGTTGGGCTATACAGTACAGTTCTACACAGTGGGTAACAGGGTTGGGCTATACAGTACAGTTCTATACAGTGGGTAACAGGGTTGGGCTATACAGTACAGTTCTATACAGTGGGTAACAGGGTTGGGCTATACAGTACAGTTCTACACAGTGGGTAACAGGGTTGGGCTATACAGTACAGTTCTATACAGTGGGTATCAGGGTTGGGCTATACAGTACAGTTCTATACAGTGGGTAACAGGGTTGGGCTATACAGTACTATACAGTGGGTATCAGGGTTGGGCTATACAGTACAGTTCTATACAGTGGGTATCAGGGTTGGGCTATACAGTACAGTTCTATACAGTGGGTAACAGGGTTGGGCTATACAGGACAGTTCTACACAGTGGGTAACAGGGTTGGGCTATACAGTACAGTTCTATACAGTGGGTATCAGGGTTGGGCTATACAGTACAGTTCTATACAGTGGGTAACAGGGTTGGGCTATACAGTACAGTTCTATACAGTGGGTATCAGGGTTGGGCTACTATGCTATACAGTGCTTGGCAATTCTATCTGACTGGTGTTTCACTGTTAGGCGTGTGCGTGTGTGCCTGTTGACCTTGACTGGGCCTCTCATTGGTGTTTGTGCAATCAGTCTACACACAGGGACTCTGCTATTGTTCAGACAGTGCCAGACTAGGACCGTGATTCATTCCAATCGCACCTGTCGACAGTGTGCCATTTAAAGGCTATTTCTATTTGAGCCGACATCTACAGCGTTTACCACAAATGCAATATCTGCAAGCGTGGTGATGTTGCCTTTAAAAACCTAATTGTTGACAGCGTTATACGGATTGAAACCCGGCCTAGAACTAATATGTTTTCTGAACATCAGCTGGGAAGTTGACCTGTTGACATGATCTGTCTGGGGTGAAAATACAACAACTTACAGCTGAGAATACTGGACTAATGTGAGTACTGTAAGCTGAGTGGTGAATTGAGCTTTGCTTCATATAGTGTAGTGTTGCTAAGTGGCTGACTCCACAGTAACTGTGTGTTAGGGAACTGCTACAGCACAGCAATGGAGCTACATACTGTTGTGCTGACTTGCAGCTCTGAAGCCAGTTATCATTCATCTCCTCCATTGCAGCTGCAGCCTGTGTCCCAAATGACACCCTATTCCCAATATAGTGCACCACTTTTCCATTTGGGATGCAGTTGTAGTAATATAGTAGCCAGCTGGAACTCTGCTCAGCTCTTCATAAACACCCAGTGAGATTTACATACTGGTTATTGGCTCATTTCAGACATCCAGAAGTGTGATTACTTAATCTGTTTGATTAGTGTTACGTTGACGTTCTGTTACTGATTGCTCCTGTAATCATATTCAATCTGACTACTTGTACCTGTTATTGATATGAATACATTCCCCCTCCCCTCCACACGCATCTCTGATAATGGACATTCCTGCTTGACATACTGTAGCAGTCTGTCTAATGTCTCTCAATAATGAATGAACAGATCTAAGACAGATACTAGCCTGTCTCTGAAACAGTAGCTTGTCGCTGAAACAGCTTGTCAGTAGCCTTTTTTTGAAACATTACATTTAAGTAATTTAGCAGACGCTCTTAATGAGGTTTAAGTGCCTTGCTTAAGGGCACATCAACAGATGTTTCACCCTGTTAGCTCCGGGATTCGAACTAGCGAGCTTTTGGTAACAGGCCCAACTCTCTTAACCGCTAGGCTACCTGCCGCCCTACAGCCTGTCAGTAGCTTGTTTCTGGAACAGCCTGTCAGTAGCTTGTCTCTGAAAAAGTCTGTCTCTGAAACAGCCTGTCTTTGGAAAAGCCTATCTCTGAGTGGGAGGCATTTAATTCCAGTGGGAATGTTGTAGGTATGAGTCAGTATTTTTCTTGTACATGCATTAGGACTGTAGGTCTATATGACTGTCTGGGAGGAGGGAGGGAGGAGAGGCGGGTAGAGGGGGGCAGAGGGGGCAGGGAGAGTGGAGGGATACGGGGGAGGGGGTGAGGAGGTGGGAGAAGCGGGGAGGGGGAGAGGGATGCGCGGAGGAGGGAGAGAGGAGGGGGAGTTATACAGGGAAGGAGGAGAGGAAGGGTATACAGGGAAGGGTGAGAGAGGAGGGGTATACAGGGAAGGGGGAGAGGAGGGGTATACAGGGAAGGGGGAGAGGAGGGGTATACAGGGAAGGGGGAGAGGAGGGGTATACAGGGAAGGGGGAGAGGAGGGGTATACAGGGAAGGGGGAGAGGAGGGGTATACAGGGAAGGGGGAGAGGAGGGGCATACAGGGAAGGGGGAGAGGAGGGGTATACAGGGAAGGGGGAGAGGAGGGGTATACAGGGAAGGGGGAGAGGAGGGGTATACAGGGAAGGGGGAGAGGAGGGGTATACAGGGAAGGGGGAGAGGAGGGGCATACAGGGAAGGGGGAGAGGAGGGGTATACAGGGAAGGGGGAGAGGAGGGGTATACAGGGAAGGAGGAGAGGAGGGGTATACAGGGAAGGAGGAGAGGAGGGGTATACAGGGAAGGGGGAGAGGAGGGGTATACAGGGAAGGAGGAGAGGAGGGGTATACAGGGAAGGAGGAGAGGAGGGGTATACAGGGAAGGAGGAGAGGAGGGGTATACAGGGAAGGGGGAGAGGAGGGGTATACAGGGAAGGAGGAGAGGAGGGGTATACAGGGAAGGAGGAGAGGAGGGGTATACAGGGAAGGGGGAGAGGAGGGGTATACAGGGAAGGAGGAGAGGAGGGGTATACAGGGAAGGAGGAGAGGAGGGGTATACAGGGAAGGGGGAGAGGAGGGGTATACAGGGAAGGGGGAGAGGAGGGGTATACAGGGAAGGAGGAGAGGAGGGGTATACAGGGAAGGAGAAGAGGAGGGGTATACAGGGAAGGAGGAGAGGAGGGGTATACAGGGAAGGAGGAGAGGAGGGGTATACAGGGAAGGGGGAGAGGAGGGGTATACAGGGAAGGAGGAGAGGAGGGGTATACAGGGAAGGAGGAGAGGAGGGGTATACAGGGAAGGAGGAGAGGAGGGGTATACAGGGAAGGAGAAGAGGAGGGGTATACAGGGAAGGAGGAGAGGAGGGGTATACAGGGAAGGGGGAGAGGAGGGGTATACAGGGAAGGAGGAGAGGAGGGGTATACAGGGAAGGAGGAGAGGAGGGGTATACAGGGAAGGGGGAGAGGAGGGGGAGGGATACTGGGAGGGGGAGGGATAAAGTTCAGATGAAGGAGAGGAGATTAGGACAGGAAGCCACTGGACTCTGGAGAGATTCTGTCTGTTAGCCTCGGTATCAGACCTGTTTGTGCTATCATTCCAATCCTTGCCACTCCTTGTCATAGACAAAACATCATCATAAGTTTGGCATATGACAAGGAGTGGCAATGATTGGAATGATAGCACAAACAGGTCTGGTACCCAGTCTACCTGTCTGTGTCATATCAATAATGAATAAGTAATGTGAAGACTAGTTGTTTGTGGTATCCTTGTTCCAGGTGACTGACAGTGTCTAGCTGTCTGTCTGTTCCAGGTGACATGCCTTCAGGACTTCTTTGGTGACGATGACATCTTTATGGCCTGTGGTCCAGAGAAGTTTCGCTACCAAGATGACTTCCTCTTAGATGAGAGTGGTGAGATAGTTATAATAACAGTACCATAACATTTAAATTAGAATATCATGGGAGTAATTAGTGTGTGTGTGTGTGTACTGTAGGTGTGTGTGTGTGGTATCTGACGGTGTGTCCTCTCCCTCCAGAGTGTAGGGTGGTGAAGTCGACGTCATACGGTCGGATCTCCTCTCTGCAGGGACGCTACTCACCCAGAGGAGGAGGCTCACGCCGAAGCTCAGGCTCAGGTATGGCCCTGTGAGTGTGTGTGTGTGTGTGTTTTTGTGCGTGCGTGCATAAGTAATTAATCTACAGAATCAACAACTTTTTCAGCAATGTATTTGTCCTTATCAGCAACCAACTGAGTGAGGACTGTCTTTCTCTAACCTCTAACGTCTTGTGTCTGTACTGTAGCCAATGGGACGGCAGGCAGTCAGCTGTCGACTCCTCGCTCTGGGAAGTCCCCCAGCCCCTCTCCTACCAGTCCTGCCAGCCTCCGACGACGCAGGGTAGGACCACACAATGCTTTACTAATACAATCACAACGCTTTATTAACATAGGCCTAGATTCAATCAGATCAAGAGTTAACCGGTAATAGCCGGCACCCGCATAGCTAATGTTTTGGGCGGTGTCGGAGATGTAACCGCATTGGAGCTGTCAAATCGGTGAGCAGCTGCTCTTGATCATTGTCACAATACCACACCCATCCCACTCCCATTAGAAGTTCAGAGCGAGAAAGTGTAGGCTATAGCCTACAGAAATAATGACACTCAAATTAAAAACCATTAAACAAAATAATGAGGATTTCTATCATCCTAATCATTCCAGTGTTTGAACTTGTAAACAAGGCTGCATGGGATTTCTCTTAATGCGACTCCGTTCAGCCAATGGCAATGGCCACTTTAGGTATAATTCCTGAAAAACGTGAAAAACGCATGTCAAAAATGTTATAAATTGATTTGCATTTTAATGAGGGAAATAAGTATTTGACCCCTCTGCAAAACATGACTTAGTACTTGGTGGCAAAACCCTTGTTGGCAATCACAGAGGTCAGACATTTCTTGTAGTTGGCCACCAGGTTTGCACACATCTCAGGAGGGATTTTGTTCCACTCCTCTTTGCAGATCTTCTCCAAGTCATTAAGGTTTCGAGGCTGATGTTTGGCAACTCGAACCTTCAGCTCCCTCCACAGATTTTCTATGCGATTAAGGTCTGGAGACTGGCTAGGCCACTCCAGGACCTTAATGTGCTTCTTCTTGAGCCACTCCTTTGTTGCCTTGGCCGTGTGTTTTGGGTCATTGTCATGCTGGAATACCCATCCACGACCCATTTTCAATGCCCTGGCTGAGGGAAGGAGGTTCTCACCCAAGATTTGACAGTACATGGCCTCGTCCATCGTCCCTTTGATGCAGTGAAGTTGTCCTGTCCCCTTAGCAGAAAAACACCCCCAAAGCATAATGTTTCCACCTCCATGTTTGACGGTGGGGATGGGGTGTTCTTGGGGTCATAGGCAGCATTCCTCCTCCTCCAAACACGGCGAGTTGAGTTGATGCCAAAGAGCTCGATTTTGGTCTCATCTGACCACAACACTTTCACCCAGTTCTCCTCTGAATCATTCAGATGTTCATTGGCAAACTTCAGACGGCCCTGTATATGTGCTTTCTTGAGCAGGGGGACCTTGCGGGCGCTGCAGGATTTCAGTCCTTCACGGCGTAGTGTGTTACCATTTGTTTTCTTGGTGACTATGGTCCCAGCTGCCTTGAGATCATTGACTTGATCCTCCCGTGTAGTTCTGGGCTGATTCCTCACCGTTCTCATGATCATTGCAACTCCACGAGGTGAGATCTTGCATGGAGCCCCAGGCCGAGGGAGATTGACAGTTCTTTTGTGTTTCTTCCATTTGTGAATAATCACACCAACTGTTGTCACCTTCTCAGCAAGCTGCTTGGTGATGGTCTTGTAGCCCATTCCAGCCTTGTGTAGGTCTACAATCTTGTCCCTGACATCCTTGGAGCGCTCTTTGGTCTTGGCCATGGTGGGGAGTTTGGAATCTGATTGATTGATTGCTTCTGTGGACAGGTGTCTTTTATACAGGTAACAAGCTGAGATTAGGAGCTCTCCCTTTAAGAGTGTGCTCCTAATCTCAGCTCGTTACCTGTATAAAAGACACCTGGGAGCCAGAAATCTTACTGATTGAGAGGGGGTCAAATACTTATTTCCCTCATTAAAATGCAAATCAATTTATAACATTTTTGACATCCGTTTTTCTGGATTTTGTTGTGGTTATTCTGTCTCTCACGGTTCAAATAAACCTACCATTAAAATTATAGACTGATCATTTCTTTGACAGTGGGCAAATGTACAAAATCAGCAGGGGATCAAATACTTTTTTCCCTCACTGTATAGTCCCCTATATATAGTCCCCTATTGATAGTCCCCTATAGATAGTCTATAGATGTCCAAACTGTCAACATCCATGTGTTCAAAAAGCATTTTTGATCTCTCCCTCCCTCAGAGTTCCCAACACAGTGGCTCCTCCCTGTCTCTAGCCTCCACCAAGGTGTGTAGCTCCATGGATGAGGGAGACGGAGCAGGTAGTGAAGGTAGTAGAGAGGACATACTGTATACATGTTTAAGGGCAGCTTTTCCATTGAGCATGCTCTAGAAGGCATTGCCTGTATCCCAAATTGCAACCTATTCCCTTTATAGTGCACTGCTTTTGACCAGTGCAGAAAAAAGTCAGTAAACAAAGTAAGTAAAAGTAGTGCACTGAATAGGGGATAGGGTGCCTATGGGACAGAGACTTAGGCCTAGATTCAATCCGTATCGCGGAAGTTCAGCACTATAGCATGACTGACATTTAAAGGCAATGTTCGCGGAGACTGCATTTACGGTAAACGCTGCATTTGTTGGCTCGATTGGAAATTACTTTTACATTTAAATAGCGCTAATCTTCCTCGATACAGATTGAATCTAGCTCTTATTAATCTAGGGACTGTGGAGTGGAGAGTGCAGTAGCAGACATGACCGAACTCTCCTGTTTGCCTGGTTTGATAGCGGAGCTGAACCTGCTGAGTGATGAGTGTCCCTCCGTCCCTCCGTCCATCGCTGAGAGGTACAAGGTGGGGAGGACTTTAGGTGACGGTACCTTTGCTGTGGTCAGAGAGTGTGTGGAGAGATGTACCGGCAGAGAATACGCCCTGAAGATCATCAACAAAGGCAAATGTAGGGGAAAGGTGAGAACTACTCCGGCCCAGTTATACCAAAAGCTACAAAGTAGTAAGGAATCGCAGAGCTCTCTTTTTGTGGGTGTATCTTTGAAACACGTCACATTTGCTAATAGCCTATTCAGCAGGATGTCAAAGCTAACTAGTGAGACCCTTCCGATTGGTTATCGAGGGGTCGCATCACTGCCAATTTGCATAAACATGGATCTTGCTCAGCTCATAGTAGATAACCGTTAAGTCGCTGAATGTTTCCTTGTGTCTCCTCCCCCCGTTGAAATGACTGCATGGTCTCCAGTAGTTTGATAGTAGTAGTATTATTATATTATTATTACCTGTACTACAGTACTATTAAGCTGAACTACTATTAACATCTGTAACCTGACAGTTCCTTGTTGTTATTCCCCAGGAACACATGATCCAGAACGAGGTGTCCATCCTCCGTTGTGTCAAACACCCCAACATCGTCCTGCTGATCGAGGAAATGGACACCTACAGCGAGCTCTACCTGATCATGGAGCTGGTCAAGGTGAGTTGACAGGACAGTTAGAAGAACAGAAAATATTTGGAGACAGGTTTAGAGAGAGAAACAGAGAGGAAAGGGCACAGACAGTCATCGGAGCTTAGACCGCTACACCAGACTCCAGCAAGCTGGTCAAGATGAGCTGTACCTGATCAGGCGTTTCATAGATTACACCCTGTTATGGATAGAGTAATGCAGGCTAATACTGTTCATTACAATTATGCGTGTTGTAAGGTGTAATGTGTGTATCGATCCACAGGGGGGTGACCTGTTTGATTCCATCACCTCCTCTACTAAATACACAGAGAGAGATGCTAGTGGGATGCTTTATAACCTGGCCAGTGCCATCAAGTACCTGCACAGCCTCAACATCGTACACAGAGACATCAAACCTGAGAACCTGCTGGTGAGTGTGTGAGTGTGTGTGTGTACATTATATTTTTGTGTGTTTGTTTATTTATGTTTATATATAGCCGGGATTCAATGCAAGGTGTGTTATAGTGCGGCACACCATACAATGCACCTTTTAAACGCCTGATGTTCAGGGAGCTACGCATTTAGACTCAACCATAAATTACCTTTAAAAGTCTGTAACGCGCCCTCCATTAAATCCTGGCCTATGCTTCACTGTGTCCCAGGTGTATGAGCATCAGGATGGTAGTAAGTCTCTGAAGTTGGGAGACTTTGGCTTGGCTAGCCTGGTGGATGGACTCCTCTACCTGGTCTGTGGCACCCCCACCTATGTAGCACCTGAGATCATCGCTGAGACAGGGTACGTCTATGTGTGGCAGGTGTGTGGCAGGTGTGTGACAGGGGTTTGATGTTGTCCTCTGACAGGTGTGTGTATTGTCCTCTGACAGGTACGGGCTGAAGGTTGATATCTGGGCAGCTGGAGTGATCACATACATCCTGCTGTGTGGCTTCCCTCCCTTCAATGGGTCTGTGCTGCTCTATGATACCTAGATAGACAATACCATTATAACCCTTCAGTGGGTCTGTGCTGCTCTATGTCTTATTTGTCATAGGCCGGGATTCAATCCCAGGCACACTCTAGCTCATTGCACTAGACTACCGACAATAAGCCTTTTAAAGGCATTTTCCCAGACATTTGCAGAGATCGCATTCATAGTAAAAGCTTCTCATGTCGGCTGAAGCGTAAATTACCTTTAAAAGTCAGTGTTAGTGTGCTGCGCTATAACGCGCCTTGCATTGAATCCCGGCCATAGTATTTCAGCATACCCAGATAGATGATAACATTATAATGCTGATGATGATAATAAAATGAGACTTGCTGTCGTTTTTATCCAGGAGCAGTGAGGACCAGGAGATTCTGTTGGACCAGATTCTAACGGGACAACTAGACTTCCCTTCACCATCCTGGGACAACGTGTCTGTCACTGCAAAGGTCGGTCTATGGTTCAATCCCTGCACTTAGTGACAAAATAAATAAATATATATATATATATATACAGTACCAGTCAAAAGTTTGGACACACCTACTTTTCTTTATTTTTACTATTTTCTACATTGTAGAATAATAGTGAAGACATCAAAACTACGAAATAACACACATGGAATCATGTAGTAACCAAAAAAGTGTTAAACAAATCTAAATATATTTTATATTTCAGATTCTTCAAATAGCCACCCTTTTCCTTGATGACAGCTTTGCACACTCTTGGCATTCTCTCAACCAGCTTCACCTGGAATGCTTTTCCAACAGTCTTGAAGGAGTTCCCACATATGCTTAGCACTTGTTTGCTGCTTTTCCTTCACCCTGCCGTCCGAATCATCCCAAACCATCTCAATTGGGTTGAGGGCGGGGGATGGTGGAGGCCAGGTCATCTGATGCGGCACTCCATCACTCTCCTTCTTGGTAAAATAGCCCTTACACAGCCTGGAGGTGTGTTGGGTCATTGTTCTGTTGAAAAACAAATGATAGTCCCACTAAGCCCAAACCAGATGGGATGGCGTATCGCTGCAGAATGCTGTGGTAGCCATGCTGGTTAAGTGTGCCTTGAATTCTAAATAGATCACAGACAGTGTCACCAGCAAAGCACCACCACACCATAACACCTCCTCCTCCATGCTTTATGGTTGGAACTACACATGCGGAGATCATCCGCTCACCCACACCGCGTCTCACAAAGACATGGCGGTTGGAACCAAAAATTTCAAATTTGGACAAATTTCCACCGGTCTAATGTCCATTGCTCGTGTTTCTTGGCCCAAGCAGGTCTCTTCTTCTTATTGGTGTCATTTAGTAGTGGTTTCTTTGCAGCAATTCGACCATGAAGGCCTGATTCACACAGTCCCCTCTGAACAGCTGATGTTGAGATGTGTCTGTGACTTGAACTCTGTGAAGCATTTATTTGGGCTGCAAGTTCTGAGGCTGGTAACTCTAATGAACTTATCCTCTGCTTGATGGTTTTTGCGACTGCACTTGAAGTTCTTGAAATTGTCCGTATTGACTGACCTTCATGTCTTAAAGTAATGATGGTGTGCAAAGTGTGCAAAGCTGTCATCAAGGCAAAGGGTGGCTATTTGAAGAATCTCAAATATAAAATATATTTAGATTTGTTTAACAATTTTTTGGTTACAACATTATTCCATATGTGTTATTTCATGGTTTTGATGTCTTCACTTACATTTTACAATGTAAAAAATAGTAAAAATAAAGAAAACCCTTGAATGAGTAGGTGTGTCCAAACTTTTGACTGGTGGTGTATATATATAAATTGATTGATTTACTGTAGGAGCTGATCACAGGGATGCTGCAGGTGAAGGTGGAACAAAGATACACAGCTCTGCAGGTTCTGGATCACCCCTGGGTCAATGTGAGTACCTAGAACATACTACATAGAACATACATATAGTAGGTGTGTGTGTGTTCCTTGACCAGCTCTATCAGAGGTTCTGTCTGTGTTCCAGGATGATGGGCGATTAGTGACCGACCAGCAGCTGTCTGTGGCTGGGAAGATTAAGAAACACTTCAACACTGGTCCTAAAGCCTGCAGCACCACCGCCGGAGTGTCTGTTATCACAGTAAGGATCCCTCTTAGTCATTCTTACTCAAGGCTGTGTAGGTGTTTAGGACTGTTCAGAATGTGTACAGCCCAAAACATTAGGTTCTTCACATGTAACCCTGACAGCTAATGCATGTCCTCTTCACCCTCATCTCTCTCTATCTGCCTCTTTCTCCCCTTCTCTCTGTCCCTCACTCCTCTCTCTCCCTCTCTCCTCTCTCCCTCTCAGACCACCCCTCTTGATAAGGAGCAACAGGTTTTCAGACTAAGACACCAGCAGGATGTGAGGTTGAAGCCCCGCCCCCAGATCCGCCCCCAACCCCAAAGCTCCGCCCAAAGCTCCAACAACCCTGCCCTTTCTCCCGCTGACTTCACTTCAGAGTCAGAAGATTACTCCCCCAGCCCCTCCCCCACCTCCCCTAGCTCAGCTGACACCGTCCGCTCCCCCACCTCCCCCACCTCCCCCTTCTAGACCCCGAAGGAAGAGAGAGGGGAGAGGAGGATGGAGAGAGAAAGAGGAAGGACAGAGGGCACGTATTCCTGTACTAACACTAACCCATGTCCCTGTATTCACGACGACAGTCTGTCAAGATGCCTGCCAATTACTTAAACATTGATTTGTCATTCCGGCTACAGTGTCAGTTAACCCTAAGTACACTGGGGTCAGAGCCATACATAGAGATCAGTTAGGGTTAAAGTTTAGAGGTTAGGGTCAAGGTTAAAGGTATATTTGGATGGGTTCTGCTCTAGCCCTGAGAGGTTACTAAGACAGAGAATCAGTATCTGCTTATCATTTTAAGACACCACACAGACATATATAGTAGTTAAGCCTTATTTCAGCAAACACTGAATACTGGTTTACTGGAGGTCCCCTGGTGTTGGGAGATGAGTACTGCAGGGTACCCAACCCGCTAACAAGACAGCCGAAACTGCAACACAACAGCCATGTAAACCTACAGATCAAAATCTTCCATTTAACTTGACGGTACCTCATACGCCCTGAATAGGGCATCGTAAGTATTTATGTGATTAAACATACATTTGAAAAATAATAATGATAATAATAATGACTTTGGGTCCTTGAAAAGCGCTATATAAATAAAATACCATGTATTATTATTCATTTTGAAAATATATGCATCCAGTCAGTTATCTATTTCAGTGAAGTTATATTGCATCCAATTCATTACAACTTGTACAGTTACAGTGGGGGGAAAAGGATTTAGTCAGCCACCAATTGTGCAAGTTCTCCCACTTAAAAAGATGAGAGAGGCCTGTAATTTTCATCATAGGTACACGTCAACTATGACAGACAAATTGAGAAAAAAAAATCCAGAAAATCACATTGTAGGATTTTTTATGAATTTATTTGCAAATTATGGTGGAAAATAAGTATTTGGTCACCTACAAACAAGCAAGATTTCTGGCTCTCACAGCGTGTAACTTCTTCTTTAAGAGGCTCCTCTGTCCTCCACTCGTTACCTGTATTAATGGCACCTGTTTGAACTTGTTATCAGTATAAAAGACACCTGTCCACAACCTCAAACAGTCACACTCCAAACTCCACTATGGCCAAGACCAAAGAGCTGTCAAAGGACACCAGAAACAAAATTGTAGACCTGCACCAGGCTGGGAAGACTGAATCTGCAATAGATAAGCAGCTTGGTTTGAAGAAATCAACTGTGGGAGCAATTATTAGGAAATGGAAGACATACAAGACCAGTGATAATCTCCCTCGATCTGGGGCTCCACGCAAGATCTCACCCCGTGGGGTCAAAATGATCACAAGAACGGTGAGCAAAAATCCCAGAACCACACGGGGGGACCTAGTGAATGACCTGCAGAGAGCTGGGACCAAAGTAACAAAGCCTACCATCAGTAACACACTACGCCGCCAGGGACTCAAATCCTGCAGTGCCAGACGTGTCCCCCTGCTTAAGCCAGTACATGTCCAGGCCCGTCTGAAGTTTGCTAGAGTGCATTTGGATGATCCAGAAGAGGATTGGGAGAATGTCATATGGTCAGATGAAACCAAAATATAACTTTTTGGTAAAAACTCAACTCGTCGTGTTTGGAGGACAAAGAATGCTGAGTTGCATCCAAAGAACACCATACCTACTGTGAAGCATGGGGGTGGAAACATCATGCTTTGGGGCTGTTTTTCTGCAAAGGGACCAGGACGACTGATCCGTGTAAAGGAAAGAATGAATGGGGCCATGTATCGTGAGATTTTGAGTGAAAACCTCCTTCCATCAGCAAGGGCATTGAAGATGAAACGTGGCTGGGTCTTTCAGCATGACAATGATCCCAAACACACCGCCCGGGCAACGAAGGAGTGGCTTCGTAAGAAGCATTTCAAGGTCCTGGAGTGGCCTAGCCAGTCTCCAGATCTCAACCCCATAGAAAATCTTTGGAGGGAGTTGAAAGTCCGTGTTGCCCAGCGACAGCCCCAAAATATCACTGCTCTAGAGGAGATCTGCATGGAGGAATGGGCCAAAATACCAGCAACAGTGTGTGAAAACCTTGTGAAGACTTACAGAAAACGTTTGACCTGTGTCATTGCCAACAAAGAGTATATAACAAAGTATTGAGAAACTTTTGTTATTGACCAAATACTTATTTTCCACCATAATTTGCAAATAAATTCATAAAAAATCCTACAATGTGATTTTCTCGATTTATTTTTCTCAATTTGTCTGTCATAGTTGACGTGTACCTATGATGAAAATTACAGGCCTCTCTCATCTTTTTAAGTGGGAGAACTTGCACAATTGGTGGCTGACTAAACACTTTTTTTCCCCACTGTAATTCTGTAGAAAAACACTTACAAGTGAAAAGATGTAATCTCAGATTTAGAACATTCAATAAGACATGCTGTATGACACCTGTAATGTGAGATATAATGTATGTATACTGAACAAAAATATAAACGCAACATGTAAAGTGTTGGTCCCATATTTCATGAGCTGAAATAAAAGATCCCTGAAATTTTCCAAACGCACAAAAAGCGTATTTCTCTCAAACTTTGTGCACAAATTTGTTTACATCCCTGTTAGTGAGCATTTCTCCTTTGCCAAGAAAATCCATCCACCTGACAGGTGTGGCATATCAAGAAGCTGATTAAACAGCATGATCATTACACAGGCGCACCTTGTGCTGGGGACAATAAAAGGCCACTCTAAAATGTGCAGTTTTGTCACACAACACAATGCCACAAATGGCTCAAGTTTTGAGGGAGCGTGTAATTGGAATGCTGACTGCAGGAATGTCCACCAGAGCTGTTGCCAGAGAATTTAATGTTAATTTCTCTACCATAAACTGCCTCCAACGTCGTTTTAGAGAACTTGGCAGTACGTCCAATCGGCCTCACAACCGCAGACCACGCGTAACCATGCCAGCCCAGGACATCCACATACAGCTTCTTCACCTGCGAGATCGTCTGAGACCAGACACCTGGACAGCTGATGAAACTGAAGTATTTCTGTCTGTAATAAAGCCCTTTTGTGGGGAAAAACTCATTCTGATTGGCTGGGCCTTGCTCCACAGTGGGTGGGCCAGTCTCCCAGGACGGTGGGCCTATGCCCTCCCAGGCCCACCCATGACTGCGCCCCTGCCCAGTCATGTGAAATCCATAGATTAGATCTAATTTATTTATTTCAATTGACTGATTTCCTTATATGAACTGTAGCTCAGTAAAATCGTTGAAATTGTTGCATGTTGTGTTTATATATTTATTCAGTCTTATGTATCTAACAATCTAGTGTTGAGCTATTCTCCAGTTCTTGGTGCTGCTGTAGATATAGTTTACTACACACTTTACAAAGGACCAGAGAAGGGAGCTAGAAGCTATCCAGGAATTCTACTATACCATATGGATTGGTTGATTGAATATATTTTTGTCCATGACTGTTATGCCAGTGTGCTAGTTCATGAAAAGGTCTCATTTAAAGAACTATGGAAAGGGTTGTGTATTGGGTAGAGTATTAACGGCCCTTTTCATGGCTTTTTATTATTGTAAAAAATGGGCCTTGTTTCAGTTAATATGTTGATAGTGAAAGAAATACCTAGTTAAAGTACGATTACTGGCCTGAGCACAATAGATCAAGTGCAATTAGGTTCTGGATCTCTTACCATTAGACAGCACATAGACTTTTTAAAGCGATTGTTAACCATAGACAATCCATACATGTATGTGAATGTAATGTATGTCAGAACAGAGTTGTCATGGTGGTTGCTTTCAGTGCCGCTTGAGTTTTCAGCTTGCTGTGTGTAAACCAGGGGTTGGAATCGGTTCAGGTAAAACAGCCGAAAACAGGAAAATAACGAAATGTTTCGAGTATCCTAATTTGGTCCTAATTCAGATAATGCATGTCATAACAAGATGCCCAGTGCTTCAAGGCAAGCCGCCTCCTCCTCCATCCTATCTCACTCTCTCCCCACCCGGAAAATTTCAGTCGCATCTCACGCCCTACAATTGTCTGTCCAATGCATGTAAACAACTATAGCTTGCCCGCTCCATATCATGCTGCTATATCTGCACTGATTGGTGAAGTAATTTAATGTCGAGCTAAACGTTAAAAAATTATATATTTCAGAGGTTTAAAAAGTAACAGAAAGGAACGATATAAACTGTTACTTTTTTTGGGATTCAAACCGGTTCAGAACTTTATTTTGCTGGTCAGAACAATGGAATGGAACGAAAATAATAATGGTTCTGTTTAGAACTAAACGGTTGGAAAATAATTTTGGTTCCAACCCCTGGTGTAAGCACAGTGAGTTGACAGGTCTAGAGGGAGAAGAACAGTGAGTTGACAGGTCTAGAGGGAGAAGACCAGTGAGTTGACAGGTCTAGAGGGAGAAGAACAGTGAGTTGGCAGGTCTAGAGGGAGAAGACCAGTGAGTTGACAGGTCTAGAGGGAGAAGAACAGTGAGTTGGCAGGTCTAGAGGGAGAAGAACTGTGAGTTAGCAGGTCTAGAGGGAGAAGAACTGTGAGTTGACAGGTCTAGAGGGAGAAGAACAGTGAGTTGACAGGTCTAGAGGGAGAAGAACAGTGAGTTGACAGGTCTAGAGGGAGAAGAACTGTGAGTTGACAGGTCTAGAGGGAGAAGAACAGTGAGTTGACAGGTCTAGAGGGAGAAGAACAGTGAGTTGACAGGTCTAGAGGGAGAACTGCTGTGAGTTGACAGGTCTAGAGGGAGAAAAACAGTGAGTTGACAGGTCTAGAGGGAGAAGAACAGTGAGTTGACAGGTCTAGAGGGAGAAGAACAGTGAGTTGGCAGGTCTAGAGGGAGAAGGAAAAAGCACAAGAGAAGCATGAGATGACTTTGCTGTGTGGAACACTTTTTTTCTCCTTTAGGACACCAGGTTTTAATAATAGAAACAGAGGAAATGTATCTATCTGCTGAATGTAATTGTCCACAAGACATTTGTTACCAAATTTCTGTTGTGAGAGAAAGAAAAGGTACAGATTGAAAGTATGTTGCTGTGCAAAATATGTATTTTTACCCAATGATATGTAAGATTCAGTGACTACATGTGAAGCCAATTTGATTGGGATTCATCACCAGTAGCACGTCTTTTTTCCTGATGATGGTAGTGAATGGTCATTGTTTCTGTATAGCAACCCTTTAACAGTGGTCATCAGCAAACCAAACCTTTGAATAAATCACTTCCTCAATCTGAGCGCCTGGTCATTGTGCTGCATCGTTCCAGGGGGCGTATAGTAGAACAATCTGGGATTTACAAACAGCAGCAGCAATAACAACATCCAGTCATTAGATGGCAGTATAGGATAATCTGTACCAGATCCAGAAGATAGTAGTAATACAACAACAAACACAATACACATTTCAGCACGTTGAGCTTCCACTCTTGAGATACCTTTTAAGTGCATGGGTTTATATTCGATTTGTTCTTTTAAAGATATAAGTAATATACATATACATATTCTATATGCCAGACTATTAGGAAAACATACTACTAGTTATGTTCAGACTGCTAAAGAGAATGGAAAATTCACTCTCATAAGAACTTGCTTTATTTATTTTTAATATAAATACAACAAAAAGGAAACCAATTTTATATTTGACAGTTTATCAATCTTTAATTTTGGCATAACTTAATGTAAAACAGCTCCAAACAAACACAAGGTAAATACCTCAGAAATTGCAACATACGCAAAAAACAACAGGTAAATACAAATAACTTAAAAAATCATATGATATACTTATATCCACAAAACATATTACATACAAATCAACAAAATATTTCACACAAAATCAAAATGCGTTTTGAAAGCAATAGGAAATGTAGCTAAAAAACAACAACATCAAATTGCAGTGCTAATGTCAACACAAATAAAAATCATTTATTTAACTAAATCCTCCTTACACAAATATCTATGTCAAATATTGTAAATAAACCCAGAATGTCAAATTCATATTGATGGTTATTATGAACCAAATCAGTAAAGTAAGATAGATGTTCCACCCTACAGCCACTGTAGCTCTCTGCATGCAGAGCCCATGGTTCAGCTAGGCTGCTGTCTGTACCATTACAATGCAAACCCAAACTCTTTGCATATTGTGATTTATTTTTTTCCTTTTCATCTTACTGTCAACTCACAGGTGGCATATTTTACATTGTTGCAATATTTTCTGTTTATTCAAAATGGTTAAGAATAATTTTTGGATGACTATAGCCTGTTCTTAGTTAGGTTAGCTACATGCCCCAACCTTTCATTTAGCCTGGGTATCAGTCTGTTTCTGTTAATACTCCTTTCCACTACTTGCCATGCCAAACATCATGTCATGTTTGGCATATGACACGGAGCACAATGAGTGGAATGTTAGTACAAAACAGGTCTGGATTGCAGGCTTTAATAAACTCCTGGTATTGCTAGTTTTCATATTGAGTTACCATAGTTATCATCCAGTGTTTCTACAACTGACGTCTTGCACTGCCTTCCTTATCAATCCATTAGCTGGAAATACAAACAATGACGACTAAAGAATTCAGTGCTAAACCTGACTAGCCTGTGGTAGTCATTTTAAAAGTAGATAAAAGTAAATTTAAATCCTTGCCTTTGTTGAAATATAAATACAATAGTTACCGAACAAGAAATGGGATGGAAATCATTACAAGGATTGTTATTTCCTGCTGATAATGTGAAAGGTGATTAAGAAACAAATTACAATTACAATGGACACATTTCACACAGTACATAGAGTTCTGAAACTGCCCTTACAGACATCTAAACACATTATCAAATTAACATAGAACAATTTGTCGTTTTTGACACGTACATCAATAGACTACTGTTTGACATGATGGGAGACCAACTATCAGTTATTATTACTAACCAACTAAATAGCGTCCCAAATGGCACGCTAATCCCTTTATAGTGCACTTCTTTTGACCAGACCCCTATGGGTCCTGATCAAATGTTGTGCACTATAAAGGGAATAGGGTACCACTTTGGACGCATGCTAAGATATGATGTGAGAGAGTCATGTCATGGTTTGGAACAGATAATTATGGTTCAACTGTCAAAACAGAGACTAAATGGAGACGTCTTGTTCTTTTCAAATGTAATAAACTCTTTACATCATCTTTATATACAACAGTTTTTACTTTTTTCCTAGAAAAGTGTCCCAAGTTTGATATGTACTTGACATACAAATGTTGTATAAATGTTATTAACTGTAGGTTTGTTTATTTGTATTTTTCACAGTTTTAAATATGACCAGTTGAATAAAATCGTACATTCACTTTTTTTTATCAGTGTTGAAAGAAACTGTCATTGTAGCACTATAACTGACCTCTTCTTCTAAGCTCATCAGTTGAAGTGTTTTTTCTTCAGGTCTTATTACCTATATTTTAACCTGTCTGTCTCTTGGCCTTATGATATACAGTGGGGTCCAAAATGATTGACACCCTTGATAAAGATGAGCAATAATTACTGTATAAAATAAATAAGTCAAATACTGAGCTATATTGTATAATAAAAAATATATCTTATTTATACTAATACAATTGCTCAGAGAAAGGGATTTTGTTTAACAAGTCATCTATATTATACATTTTTTTAATGTAGGGGTAGGGTTGCAAAGGGAGGGTATTACTGGAAATGTTTGAAGTTTACCAATAAACTACCAGAATTTTGGTATATTTTAAGGATTTTATGTAATCTATCACAAAACATCTAGTGGCCCTTTTGGGTACTTCAGATTATCACAGAAGGTCAAAGATCATACCCCCCAAGACATGCTAACCTCTCATGTTATTGGTAATTGTGAGAGGTTAGCATGTCTTGGGGGTATGATCTTTGAACGTCATTATTCACGATTCATTCAGGATTATCCGTAATCATGGTAGCATCCACATTAATTACAAAGTGTTTAGAAATATATGATTTACATTTTAGTCATTTAGCAGACGCTCTTTACCAGAGCGACTTACAGTTAAGTGAGTACCTTTTTTTTTAATACTGGCCCCCCGTGGGAATCAAACCCACAACCCTGGCGTTGCAAGCGCCATGCTCTACCAACTGAGCTACACGGGGCCCCTGTGTTATTTACAATAAAAGTGACTCCAAAATTACAGAATACATTATTTACCATTCATTTCTACCATTATATAATCTGAAACACAACCTAAACGAACTGCAAATGCATCCAACAAGTTTGTAGAATCACAAGCTTGATGTAGTCATTGCATGCTAGGAATATGGTACCAAATACTACACTTTTGACAACTTTATTTATAAGAACCTTTAGGGATCTTTAATTTTCACCCCTACCTTTTTGAGAAAAAAATGTTTTACTTGTTAAACAAAATCTCTTTCTCTAAGCAATTGTATTAGTATAAAATAATATAATTCAATTTTTTTTGGGAGCGTATACAGTTGAAGTCGGAAGTTTACATACACTTAGGTTGGAGTCATTAAAACTCGTTTTTCAACCACTCCACTAATTTCTTGTTAACAAACTATAGTTTTGGCTAGTCGGTTAGGACATCTACTTTGTGCATGACACAAGTAATTTTTCCAAAAATTGTTTACAGAGAGATTATTTAACTTATAATTCACTGTATCACAATTCCAGTGGGTTAGAAGTTTACATACACTAAGTTGACTGTGCCTTTAAACAGCTTGGAAAATTCCAGAAAATGATGTCATGGCTTTAGAAGCTTCTGAAAGGCTAATTGACATCATTTGAGTCAATTGGAGGTGTACCTGTGGATGTATCTCAAGGCCTACCTTCAAACTCAGTGCCTCTTTGCTTGAAATCATGGGGAAATCTAAAGAAATCAGCCAAGACCTCCACAAGTCTGGTTCGTCCTTGGGAGCAATTTCCAAACGCCTGAAGGTACTACGTTCATCTGTGCAAACAATAGTATGCAAGTATAAACACCATGGGACCACGCAGCCGTGATACCGCTCAGGAACGAGACGCATTCTGTCTCCTAGAGATGAACGTACTTTGGTGCGAAAAGTGCAAATCAATCCCAGAACAGCAAGTAAGAAGCCACTGCTCCAAAACCGCCATAAAAAGGCCAGACTACGGTTTGCAACTGCACATGGGGACAAAGATCATACTTTTTGGAGAAATGTCCTCTGGTCTGATGAAACAAAAATAGAACTGTTTGGCCATAACGACCATTGTTATGTTTGGAGGATAAAGGGGGACCTTGCAAGCCGAAGAACACCATCCCAACCGTGAAGCACGGGGGTGGCAGCATCATAGTTTTTAGTTTTTGTCATTTAGCAGACGCTCTTATCTAGAGCGACTTACAGGAGCAATTCGGGTTAAGTGCCTTGCTCAAGGGCACATCGACAGATTTTTCACCTAGTCGGCTCGGGGGTTAGAACCAGCGACCTTTCGGTTCCTGGCACAACGCTCTTAACCACTAAGCTACCTGCCACCCTGGCTGTGGGGGTGCTTTGCTGCAGTTGGGGTGCTTTGCTGCAGGAGGGACTGGTGCACTTCACAAAATAGATGGCATCATGAGGAAGGAAAATTATGTGGATATATTGAAGCAACATCTCAAGACATCAGTCAGGAAGTTAAAGCTTGGTCGCAAATGGGTCTTCCAAATGGACAATGACCCCAAGCATACTTCCAAAGTTGTGGCAAAATGGCTTAAGGACAACAAAGTCAAGGTATTGGAGTGGCCATCACAAAGCCCTGACCTCAATCCTATAGAACATTTGTGGGCAGAACTGAAAAAGCCTGTGCGAGCAAGGAGGCCTACATACCTGACTCAGTTACACCAGCTCTGTCAGGAGGAATGGGCCAAAATTCACCCAACCTATTGTGGGAAGCTTGTGGAAGGCTACCCGAAACGTTTGACCCAAGTTAAACAATTTAAAGGCAATGCTACCAAATACTAATTGAGTGTATGTAAACTTCTGACCCACTGGGAATGTGATGAAAGAAATAAAAGCTGAAATAAATAATTATCTCTACTATTATTCTGACATTTCACATTCTTAAAATAAAGTGGTGATCCTAACTGACCAAAGAAAGGGAATTTTTACTAGGATTAAATGTCAGGAATTGAGAAAAACTGAGCTAAAATGTTTTTGGCTAAGGTGTATGTAAACTTCCAACTTCAACTGTAATATAGCTCAGTTTTTGAATTATTTATTTTATACAGTCATTATTGTTAATCTTCATCAAGGGTGTCAATAATTTCGGACCCAACTGAATTCCTACACTGTATTACTAATCTGGTAAACAGTTTATGGTTAGTTAGTTAACCTGTAGTTAACTTGTAGTTGACCTGTACGGTTAGTTAACATTAGTTAACTCTTATACCGGGAGTTAGTTAACCCTAGTTAACTTGTGTAGGTAGTTAACAGCAGCTAACCTGTATAGTTGGTTAACAGTAGTTAACAGTGGTGTCCAGGTGTCCTCCAAAACAGCAGCCATGTTGTACTGCCTCTGTCTTTGTAACCCTCAGTATCTGTTCTGGTGCTCGTAGTGCCACCGGTTGAAGTCGATGTTGAACGCCACAATGCTACCGGATGCCATGCCAGTGATGAGAGTCCTGGGGGAGGGGGACACACACACACAATACAGTATGTTCATCAAAACAATTTACCTCTATATGACCCACTACTAATTAGATTAATGTATTGTATTTTATTAGTTATTTCCCAAACATGAATCTACTTTACTAACATCAACACAATAGGTGTGTGTGTGTTTGTGTATGTGTGTGAGTGAGTGTGTGGTGTGTGTGTTTATGTATGTTTGTGTGAGGAAAGTGACGCTTCTGTATTGCTCCAAGGCAAGTGTGCTTTCAGAACCTTTCACTGCAATTTTGTTGTCTCTATGGCAACCGGTTCTATTTAAAGAAAACAAAGCTCACTGAACTGCGAACGTTCCATTTTCCCAAATGTACCCTGACAAGCATGAAACACACAGGCCCTTTCAGTGTTCTACAGCCTACATACCGCTCTACAACCACACACACACACACACACACACACACACACACACACACACACACACACACACACACACACACACACACACACACAATTGATCCTGTAGTAGAGGCAACCTGACTAGGAGGACTAACAGAACTAACCTCTGGTCGTGAGAGAGGTCCATGGCGCGGACACCAGCATCACAGCCTGGGTAGATGTAGAGTTGTTTGAAGTCACAGGCCTGCCACACCTCCACCACCCCGTTGTCTCCTCCTGTCACCAGGTTCTGACCATCACTACTCAGCATAATGGCCTAGGGAGCACATCATAATAATTATATAATAAGAAATAAAATAAATAACATACAAATAAATAAATAATCATAACAACATCATCTACCTCAAATCACAGCCTAGGCCCTATGTAGTAAACTACTTTAGACATTTAGACCCTAGGCCCTATGTAGTAAACTACTTTAGACATTTAGACCCTAGGCCCTATGTAGTAAACTACTTTAGACATTTAGACCCTAGGCCCTATGTAGTAAACTACTTTAGACATTTATACCCTAGGCCCTATGTAGTAAACTACTTTAGACATTTATACCCTAGGCCCTATGTAGTAAACTACTTTAGACATTTAGACCCTAGGCCCTTTGTAGTAAACTACTTTAGACATTTAGACCCTAGGCCCTATGTAGTAAACTACTTTAGACATTTAGACCCTAGGCCCTATGTAGTAAACTACTTTAGACATTTATACCCTAGGCCCTATGTAGTAAACTACTTTAGACATTTAGACCCTAGGCCCTATGTAGTAAACTACTTTAGACATTTAGACCCTAGGCCCTATGTAGTAAACTACTTTAGAAATTTAGACCCTAGGCCCTATGTAGTAAACTACTTTAGACATTTAGACCCTAGGCCCTATGTAGTAAACTACTTTAGACATTTAGACCCTAGGCCCTATGTAGTAAACTACTTTAGACATTTAGACCCTAGGCCCTATGTAGTAAACTACTTTAGACATTTAGACCCTAGGCCCTATGTAGTAAACTACTTTAGACATTTAGACCCTAGGCCCTATGTAGTAAACTACTTTAGACATTTAGACCCTAGGCCCTATGTAGTAAACTACTTTAGACATTTAGACCCTAGGCCCTATGTAGTAAACTACTTTAGACATTTAGACCCTAGGCCCTATGTAGTAAACTACTTTAGACATTTAGACCCTAGGCCCTATGTAGTAAACTACTTTAGACATTTAGACCCTAATCCCTATGTAGTAAACTACTTTAGACATTTAGACCCTAGTGCACTAGGTTTGAATATTGCTGTCCAGCAATGATTCCCAACCAAATGTACTGAGCTTGAGCTAGATGTAAAAATATATTTATGTTGCCCTATACGTTGTGCAAAGTTGGTGGAATCTCATTCAAAATGACTCACAGCTATAATGGCTGCCAAAGGTGCTTCCACCAAGGGGTGTGAAGACATGCAATCAAGATATCTTAATTAAAAAAAATATATGCAGTACCAGTCAAAAGTTTGGATACACCTACTCATTCAAGGGTTTTTCTTTATTTGTACTATTTTCTACATTGTAGAATAATAGTGAAGACATCCAAACTATGAAATAACACATACGGAATCATGTAGTAACCAAAAAAGTGTTAAACAAATCAAAATATATTTTAGATTTTATATTCTTCAACGTAGCCACCCTTTGCCTTGATGACAGCTTTGCACACTCTTGGCATTCTCTCAACCAGCTTCATGAAGAATGCTTTTCCAACAGTCTTGAAGGAGTTCCCACATATGCTGAGCACTTGTTGGCTGCTTTTCCTTCACTCTGCGGTCCAACGCATCCCAAACCATCTAAATTCGGTTGAGGTCGGGTGATTGTGGAGGCCAGGTCATCTGATGCAGCACTCCATCGCTCTCCTTCTTGGTCAAATAGCCTTGTTTTGGGTCATTGTCCTGTTGAAAAACAAATAATAGTCCCACTAAGCGCAAACCAGATGGGATGGCGTATTGTTGCAGAATGCTGTGGTAGCCATGCTGGTTAAGTGTGCCTTGAATTCTAAATAAATCACAGACAGTGTCACCAGCAAAGCACCCCCACACCACCACACCTCCTCCTCCATGCTTCACGGTGGGAACCACACAAGCAGAGATAATCCATTCACCTACTTTGCGTCTCACAAAGACATGGCGGTTGGAACCAAAAATATCACCGGTCTAATGTCCATTGCTCGTGTTTCTTGGCCCAAACAAGTCTCTTCTTATTATTGGTGTCCTTTAGTAGTGGTTTCTTTGCATCAATTCTACCATGAAGGCCTGATTCACACAATCTCCTCTGAACAGTTGATGTTGAGATGTGTCTGTTACTTGAACTCTGTGAAGCATTTATTTGGGCTGCAATCTGAGGTGCAGTTAACTCTAATGAACTTATCCTCTGCAGCAGAGGTAACTGGGTCTTCCTTTCCTGTGGTGGTCCTCATGAGAGCCAGTTTCATCATAGCACTTGATGGTTTTTGCGACAGTTCTTGAAATTTTCCAGATTGACTGACCTTCATGTCTTAAAGTAATGATGGACTGTCGTTTCACTTTGCTTATTTGAGCTGTTCTTGCCCTAATATGGACTTGGTCTTTTACCAAATAGGGCTATCTTCTGTATACCTCCCCTACCTTGTCACAACACAACTGATTGGCTGAAACGCATTAAGAAGGAAACAAATTCCACAAGTTAACTTTTAACAAGGCACACCTGTTAAATGAAATATATTCCAGGTGACTACCTCATGTAGCTGGTTGAGAGAATGCCAAGAGTGTGCAAAGCTGTCATCAAGGCAAAGGGTGGCTTTTTTGAAGAATCTCAAATATATTACTACATGATTCCATATGTGTTATTTCATTGTTTTGATGTCTTCACTATTATTCTACAATGTAGAAAATAGTAAAAATAAATGAATGAGTAGGTGTGTCCAAACTTTTGACTGGTACTGTATATTATTATTAATTTGTAGAATGTTCTATAATTCTCTTTCACTTTGAAAATGTGGAGTAGGTTCTGTAGATTGGTGGAACCCCCCCCCCCCCCCCAATTGAATACCTTTTTTTGATAGAATTTTAAGACCGCAAAATGTGAAGACTGTGCAAGGCGTGTGTAGACTTTCACTAGGCACATACTGTATCTGTGGGCTTACCCGTGTTGAGTCGTTGACCTCCATCTGAGCCAGTAGTTTTCCGTTGATGCTGAAGTTACAGAAGCGTCCTCTCTCGTAGCAGATGATACAGTGGCCCTCGCTGGACACCGATATGAGGCGGGGACACAGGCAGTTATCTGGGCCCTCCAGGGCCCGCAGCAGGTCCCCTGTTATAGTGTGGACAAGACATGGACCCTCTGGAGGGAGAGCAAGATAGAGTTACACACAAACACGCACGGATGCATGCACACACTATTTCAAGAATGTTACTCAACATTCCACTCCTAACTGAGATATATCAACTATGTACTGTGGCATGTGACATTACAGTCCTATCAGCCAACTCACATATACTATATATACAAAAGTATGTGGACACACCTTCAAATTAGTGGATTCAGCTATTTCAGCCAAACCCGTTGCTGACAAGTGTATAAAATCGAGCTCGATTTTATACACCTGTCAGCAACGGGTGTGGCTGACATACCCGAATCCACTAATTTCAAGGAGTGTCCACATATTTTTGTATATATAGTGTATGTTTTTTTTTATACTGTTACTTCGATTTTATAGTACTTATTTTCTATAGTGCCTTGGGTGCGAGAAAAGCACTTTATAAACAAGATGAATTATTATTATTAGATGAAGGAGATTAAACTGTAGTGCACTTCTTTGGAACAGAGCCCTATGGGCCCTGGTCAAAAGAAGTACACTACACAGGGAATAGAGTGCCATTTGGGACTCAAGCTGTCTCTGCTGACCTTTGGCTCCACTGATGACCAGTCCCAGCTCGGCACACACAGAGACACACACCACCTCATGGTCATGGCCGGTCAGCACAGCTCGCGGTGCCGGGTAGTCACCTGGAACACAACACAATAGTTGGGTTTTATTAACAACATGGCTTGGGATTGTTGCAACAGAGCGCACTTAACTGGAGAATGTACTTATTAGGAGCAACTAAACTCTCCTCTCCTGCCCTCTACTCCCTTTCACCCCCTCTCCTTTCACCCCATATGTCCTTTCCTCCCTCTCTCCTCTCATCCCTCTTTCTTCTCCCCTCTCCCCCTCTCCTCCCTTTCACCCCTCTCTCTTCTCCAGTCCCTTAGAGAGTAGGACCAGAGCAGACCTGTCAGTCCCAGGACAGCGGTGAGGTGAGGTGGCTGATGGGACATGTGTCAAATAAGTCCTCCAGAGAGACCACGGACTCATCCAGCTCACCTGCCCTACAAAATATTAAATCCGCCTGCACTGAGCCCCCCAGCCCCCAAACCCCCAGGGGCTTGAGCCCCCCAGCCCCCCCCCCCCACTCAGCCAGCCAGCCAACACAACCACCCCACCTCTACCTCCCCACACTGCCTCACATTGCGGTAGTATGGGCCGAGCTGGGCCTGAGAGGCAGGGGGGGAATTGAGCTGGAAGTAATTTTAATGACCAGGGGCCTCATTGATCAACAATGCGTACATTTCTCACTAAAGTCTGGCGTATTTGATCACATTTATGTAGAGGGATGGGCAGAATGAGAATGAGCCATGGATAAATGGTAGCATAGTATTTGTTATGTAGCGGGAATAAACCAGTCATGTCAGAAAAGGAGAGACGTCCTGCAATATGATTATGATTTAGGCCTATATAATAAAAGTAAAAGAAACACATTAGTCTACATGTTGCTATGAGATCTCCTTACCAATGGCAAATGCATCTGTTTCATCATTAGGCATATGTTTTAATGTTTTTATTAGCCTACCATTATTATCATTCCTGTGCATCAAACGCCTCCATTTTCCTCAAAATAACAATATTTGCTTGCAATACAGTTGATCAACCACTAGACGTTGTGCATACTCATGATCTGAGATTTGCGTGGAGATACGCAAACTTTCCCGTCAAGTTCAAAATGGATAAATACCAACCTTTGCGGGAAAACTGGCGCACGCAAGGTTTAGAGTATTTTCTGTGCGCTGACTGCGCACAGACCTTTGATAAATGAGGCCCCAGGTGTTTAGGACACATGCAGGATGTACATTAGAGGACACTGTTCTCACCCTGCCGAAGGTTACAACATCTTCAACTCTGTCAAATATGAATAATATAATACTCTCCTACCTAGAGTGCTGTGAACTGAAGTCTGACAAAAAGTATTATTGTTAATCTTGAAATTGTATCATAAATTATGACTAACTGCTTTATAAATAATACAACTAAATAGCTCATATAGGTAGCTACTGAAGACTACTATGTGTTTCATCAATAGTGAAGAACTGATTAAATGTTCACTCTGAAAAAACTGATATCAAACAACCTGGTTTGATTGATATGGAATATGATTAGTTGAAGTTCTCTCCATAGAAGTAACCTTCCTTTGTTAGGGAAGGTGCACAGTACAGTAAGCAGTGTGTGTGTGTGTGTGTGTGTGTGTACCATGGGAGTTTCTCCTGCAGTATAGTGCCGTGGCCCCCTCTACTAATTGGAACAAACCAAGCTGAAATTCTTAATTAGCTTCAGTGAAGATAATGAGAAAACACTCACCTCAACCACAGCCCCATATGACACCAGTTCATGCACAGTACACACAAATACAGTATACATACGAACACGCACACACACTCTTACACACACACATACACGCACACACACAAACACACACACACTGTTATTATGTCCAAGACATACACATGGTGAAGTGTTTGTTTTGAACACAGATAACCAGTGAGTATGAGGAACAAAGTGTGAAGAGCAGCAGAAATCAAATCACACTCTGGAGCTGAATAGCAAGACATCTGGAGTATTTTACTGGAAAGCAACACACACATATAGGTGCATATACAGTAGATGCTCCTCCCTGTCAGGGCTGGTGTTATAGGCGGGCCCTAGAGAGCCTGGCCCGCCCTTTCCCTTCCAAATAAAATATTGAAATAATGATCATTTATTTGACCGAGATGCGCGCCGACAGAAAGATGCATTAATCTCAGATAAGCATCCGAGCGAGCAAAACAGCGCCCCTCTGTCTCTGTATGTGTAAACCATGTATCTGATGCTGTCTGACAAAAGGAGTATGGCATGTTATACTTTTTCTGGCCAGACAGCATCAGATACATGAGCTACATACACAGTTGTGGTAAAAAGTTTTGAGAATGACACAAGTATTGGTCTTCACAAAGTTCGCTGCTTCAGTGTTATGAGATATTTTTGTCAGATGTTACTATGGTATTCTGAAGTATAATTACAAGCATTCCATAAGTGTCAAAGGCTTTTATTGACAATTACATTAAGTTTATGCGAAGAGTCAATATTTGCAGTGTTGACCCTTTTTTTCAAGACCTCTGCAATCCGCCCTGGCATGCTGTCAATTAACTTCTGGGCCACATCCTGATTGATGGCAGCCCATACTTGCATAATCAATGAGTTTGTCAGAATTTGTGGGTTTCTGTTTGTCCACCCGCCTCTTGAGGATCGACCACAAGTTCTCAATGGGATTAAGGTCTGGGGAGTTTCCTGGCCATGGACCCAACATTTCGATGTTTTCTTCCCCGAGCCACTTAGTTATCACTTTTGCCTTATGGCAAGGTGCTCCATCATGCTGGAAAAGGCATTGGTCGTCACCAAACTGTTCTTGGATGGTTGGGAGAAGTTGCTCTCGGAGGATGTGTTGGTACCATTCTTTATTCATGGCTGTGTTCTTAGGCAAAATTGTGAGTGAGCCCACTCCCTTGGCTGAGAAGCAACCCCACACATGAATGGTCTCAGGATGCTTTACTGTTGGCATGACACAGGACTGATGGTAGCACTCACCTTGTCTTCTCCGAACAAGGTGTTTTCCGGATGCCCCAAACAATCGGAAAGGGGATTCATCAGAGAAAATCCCTGTACCTTTTGCAGAATATCAGTCTGTCCCTGATGTTTTTCCTGGAGAGAAGTGGCTTCTTTGCTGCCCTTCTTGACACCAGGCCATCCTCCAAAAGTCTTTGCCTCACTGTGCGGGCAGATGCTCTCACACCTGCCTGCTGCCATTCATTTTACATTTTAGTCATTTAGCAGACGCTCTTATCCTGAGTGTATAATTTTTTTTTTTTTTCATGCAAGCTCTGCACTGGTGGTGCCCCGATCCCGCAGCTGAATCAACTTTAGGAGACGGTCCTGGCGCTTGCTGGACTTTCTTGTGCGCCCTGACGCCTTATTCACAACAATTGAACCTCTCTCCTTGAAGTTCTTGATGATCCGAAAAATTGTTGATTTAGGTGCAATCTTACTAGCAGCAATATCCTTGCCTGTGAAGCCCTTTTTGTGCAAAGCAATGATGACGGCATGTGTTTCCTTGCAGGTAACCATGGTTAACAGAGGAAGAACAATGATTTCAAGCAACACCCTCCTTCTAAAGCTTCCAGTCTGTTATTCTAACTCAATCAGCATGACAGAGTGATCTCCAGCCTTGTCCTCGTCAACACTCTCACCTGTGTTAACGAGAGAATCACTGACATGATGGCAGCTGGTCCTTTTGTGGCAGGGCTGAAATGCAGTGGAAATGTTTTTTGGGGGATTAAGTTCATTTTCATGGCAAAGAGGGACTTTGCAATTAATTGAGGGAGCGCACGCGCCTGAGCACGCCAACCTGCTGAGTTGATACAATGTTGCACTTCACTAGTGATAGCTCAAGTCAAGACTGATAGAAAGGGAGGCAGACAGGCGGAGTAGAGAGATTAATGCGATTGAAAGAACCTACATTTTCATCCGGACATTTTCTACTGTTTTTATTTTTCGGCTTTAGGCCTATGTATTTTACTTAGTTGATGATGGAAGTTATTGGCCTACTGCTGCATTGGCTATAGGCTATCTCTGAGTTCCATGCTCTAATTTCTTTAGCTGCCAATGGATCACGGTGTATCAATGTGTCCATATGGCAAAGGCTGGTGCTCTTGCATTAGTTACATTTTTACTTTGAGATTTTTTGCATTTTATTTCAGATTTTTATGATTAACTACATTACAATAATTTTAAGAAACTAAAACGTTATTATTGAAGTAAAAGTGTTCCACGAAAATGCGCATAAAAACTGGCACGCAGATAGGTCGAAATAATAGGATAAATTGTTATCTTCCCCTAACTTGAAACTCACGAGCTGCCTATAGTCTTTATTATGACACATGAACAAAATTGGGGAAAAAACGGGCTGCCTATAGAAATCAAATGCCAGTCCAACTGATTCGTTCCGGCGCCAGCCCTGCTACCTATCTCTGTCCATTATTCGATAACAATAATGGAAACCAGGATTTTCACTGCTGATCAAAGAATGCTGCTTTTAATATAATAATCTACCTTTATAAACTCCAGCTCCACTATGAGGTGCTGTAATTCATTTGAGCTGATATGAAGAGCTTCCTCTCTCTACCCTTGGACAGAGGGCAGCTACTTGCTACAGCTCATGGACAGGACTGTTACACTGTGTTTGTGTATGTCTGTCTCTCTGTCTGTCTGTGTGTGTTTGTGTATGTCTGTCTCTCTGTCTGTCTGTGTGTGTGTGCATGTGAGTGTGTGTTCTGACTTACTGTTGTTGGGGTTGTCTCCTATGATGTGGTGCCGTCCGCTCCAGTACCACAGTAGCAGCGTAGCGTCTCTGGACCCTGACACGATGTAGCAGTCTCCCCCGATGTAGCTCTCTGACCTGGCCAGACACGTCACCACGTCCCAGTGGCCAAACACTATCTGGGTCAGCTTACCTGCAGGACAGAGAGAGCAATATAAAGTAATGTAGATGTACTATAGTAATAAGGTAGTAGTATTATAAGGTCTGTAGTATTATATGGGTTAGCTTACCTGCACAAAGACAGTATTATGATATAAACCTATGTGTGTAGGCCTACTGTGTGGAAGTAATACAGTGTAATATAGTAGTAATATAGTATTACAGTAGTATAGTAGTAGTATTATGGTGGTACTATAGTAGTAGTACCATGGTAGTTAGTATTACCTGTCTCGGTGGAGTAGACTCTGAAGCTCTTGTCCCAGAAGCCACAGACCAGGATGTAGCGGTTGTCGGCGGTAACCACGAAACAGTGTGTGTTGATCTGGATGCTCTGATCCACCAGGTCTGTGATCTGACGCTTATTACTCCCAGAGTTGTTGGCTACACCCACACACAGAGGGATAACTTAGTTTGTATTCAGTACAATGGTCTGGCCTGTCCTCAGGGTAACACTCACCAATCAGAGGGTCCATCTCTATGGGCAGGTGGTGGGCCTGTTCTAGGGAGTAACCTGGCGCTCCTCTCAAACCTGGAAACACACACACACATTACACATGTATGTCACACACACAGGTACGCACGCGCACACACATCCCACACACACACCCTGAGCACCTGCTCCATGGTCAGAGGTTGGTTCATGAATGTTTCCATGAAGCTTATTGATTTCACTTCCTGACTGTCAGGCTGAGTAGAGCTATGATCCCCTGGAGGGAGACTGGAGGGCAGAAACACAGCAGCATGCTGGGAATATGAAGCCCTTAGTATTCTGCTCATTATTGTTGGAACCCAGAACACTTTTCTTCTCTCCAACAGAAAAACATTGGAACTGCAGCTGTGGTCATTAACGACAGAATGTTAGGCTCCACTCTGGTCCTCAACTCGGTGTGTGTGTGATGAGTGTGTGCTCCGGTGACAGATGTGGAAGTGTGAGGAGAATGTGGTGCAGTCGCAGCCTAATTTCCCAGTAAGCTTTGCAGCGACCCTTGACCCTGAGGTGAGTTTGGTTCCTGAGAAGTGTGTATTTGTGTGTGTTTGCGTGCGTGCGTATGTGTGTGTGTATGTGTTTGTGCGCCTGCGTGCTTGTGTGTGTGTGTGTTCCTTGGAGCATTGGTGGGTAATGTTGTTCACACATGCCTGAGGACCAACATGTGGAAGCACTCAGACTCTCTTCACCTGACCAAGGGGTGTAGCATGGTGGGTAGATATGATGTAGTGGTAAGGCACTGGTCAAAAGAAGTGGACTATATAGGGAATCGGGTGCAATTAGGGATGCAACCATGAATGACTGTGGAGATGGTGCTGGCTAACCCTGGTTTGTCCAGACCCAGGCTGCTACAGACCCAGGCTGCTACAGACCCAGGCTGCTACAGACCCAGGCTGCTACGGACCCAGGCTGCTACGGACCCAGGCTGCTACGGACCCAGGCTGCTACGGACCCAGGCTGCTACGGACCCAGGCTGCTACGGACCCAGGCTGCTACGGACCCAGGCTGCTACGGACCCAGGCTGCTACAGACCCAGGCTGCTACAGACCCAGGCTGCTACAGACCTGAACAGCTGTAGTGTGTAGACGTACCCTGGTTGGTATAGAGGGGTTTTACAGGGCCACTGCAGTGGTAGGTAGCACATGTGGTGGAACACGCAATTAGTTTTACAAGAGCATGTGTGTTCTGTTGCCTATGAGTTTGTGTGTGTGTGTGTGTGTGTTTTCTGGCCTGTGTTTTCTGGCCTCTGTGTGTGTGTAGTCCACTCACCGACGGTGTTGTGCCAGCGGTTGACAGCGAACAGTCTGCTGCAGGTGACGGTGACAGCGGCAGGGACAGAGAGGTGTGGCAGGGTGTTGGCTGCTACGTGTGTCACCGGGGAGTTGGAGGGGAACTTCAACACCATGATCACATCCTGCTGCATCTGGTCCTTAAACATTAGAGGGCTCTGGGGAAGGAAACACTATTGAGCAGAAGAGAGAAGAAGAGAGGGGGTGTGGAGAATGGAGGATGGAGGGATGGAGGAGGATGAGGAGAGAGAAGGGGACAGAATGGAGAGAGGTAATTAGTGTGGAGGTAAAACAGGTTTCAGACACAGAGGAGCTGCATGTACATGGTGGAGGAGGATGAGGAGGAGGAGGGGTGGAAGAGGAAGAGGAGGAAGGGAGAGGGCAGGGAGGAGGAAGAGGAGGAGGGGAGAGGGTAGGGAGGAAGAGGACAGGAGGGAGGAGGACAGACATACATACAGACATACAGGCAGACAAACATACAGACAACAGACAGACAGGGTTTAGAAACATGAGATGGAACTGTTGTTTATAGTACATGAAACATCAGGGACATGGGTTGTCCATCCATATACATGTATCTTCACTTGCAAGCACAGTCAGGGCAACATTTTCCTAGTGCTAAATAATTTAGGTAATTTTTGCACTTTGCACAATTCTTTTGCACTACGAAAATGTGGCCCTCAGTTTAATTGACTGTATGGGGATAGCAAAAAGAACTAAACCAACAACACGTCAGATAGCAGCTGACTGCTGTGGTAGAACTAGGCCAGTAGGGGGCACTCTTCCCTCTGCTCTACACAATAGACACATCAACTCCTCATTCAATGGAGCCATGGGAAATATGTTGGTAGTAGTTATTTTATAGTACTGAGTAAGGCATTGGCAATGTTATGGTTTTGATATTTAATGGGGAAAATGTTTGTAAAATGTAAATGTATTGTCTGTGTTGACTTCTGATGCTTTCATTGCAAATTTCAACTTTTTAGTGCTGGTGCTTGCAACCTGCTTGAATACAGACATACATGAGAGTTTAAATGAGGAGTGGGTACAAGGAGTGGAGAACATGGTAGAGAAGAGAGCATAGAGAAACCTATTGACAACATATTCTCTCTCCCACCATGGAGAGATGGGACTGCCACACACACCACAAACACAACATACAAACACACACACACACACACACGACTGCACAAACGCGCACACACAAGCACAGACACACTTGCATGGACACAAACGCACACAGATAGACTGAGACGCAGTGGAAATAATTTTTCCAGCATGCCGTGTGTCTCACCAGGTGCATGGCCGAGCTGCGAGGAGGATGTGGCTCGATGAGCAACTGAGACGGAGTCTGTCCAACAATCAGAATCTGCTGCTCCATCGCCTGAGGAGAGAGGAGAGAGGGAAAGGGAGGGAGATAGGGAGAGGAGAGAGGGAGGATAGAGAGAGAGGGGGGGAAAGGAGAGAGAGGATAGAGGAAAGAGAGAGAGATAGAGAGAGGGAGGAGAGAGAGAGGAGAGAGAGAGAGAAAGAGAGCGAGAGAGGGATGAGAGAGAGAGAGAGAGCGAAAGAGAGAGAGAGAGGGGGAGGAGAGGGGGGAGGAGAGAGACAGAGCGAGAGGGGGGAGGAGAGGGGGGAGGAGAGAGAGAGGAAAGAGAGAGAGTGAGAGACAGCGATAGAGAGGGAGAGTGAGGGAGAGAGAGGGAGAGACATCGATAGAGAGGGAGAGAGAGGGGGAGAGAGGGAGAGAGAGGGAGAGACAGCGATAGATAGGGAGAGAGAGGGGGAGAGCAGGGGAGAGGGAGAGGGTAGAGAGAGAGACAGAGAAAGGGGAGGAGAGAAATAATAGAGAGAGGGGGAGACAGAGCGAGATGAGAGGAAGAGGAGAAAGAGAGAGAGAGCTGCTGTCACTACTTATATTCATCAAAGTGATGGGTCAATGCGTTACTTGACAATGCAAGCAAATCCCAACTCAGCCGTGCCTCCGAGGAGGGGCTTAGAGGGAGGAGAGGGGTGCACACCCAATACGCCTGGGTGCTCCCCCTCCCCCTTCCTCCCTCCTCAGCCTGCAGAGTCATCCAAGTGTTAGTATGGAAGAGACAACCCTTTCCCCATTAACATGCTTCAGTTAACCATTCCCATCCCCAGCCCGAGACCCTCCACACTAACGCTAACCTGGACTGACATGATGCTAGGGCTGCAGCAGGCCCCACGTCCATGTTATTGTGCCTGGAACAAAGGCAGAGAGCAAACACACACGCACACACAAATCACACAAAGTACTAGACAGTACACACCACTCAGTATCTACAGCTTCCATTGGCAACCACATGCCACAGTGGGAGCAGTGTGTTCTGGGTAGAAGGTGATTCTTAGCCAGAACCGTCTACCCACAACCCAGGGTCACTTCCCATCATGCATAGCACCAGAGAGGTGAGGCCCCCTGGTCAGTTGAACATCGTGGGGTGCCAGGGGATGTTTCCCGCAAGTCATCGGGCTGCGAGCACATTTGGCAACCATTATCAGTCAGTGGTTCTTTACTACGCAGTCCGTCAAGTAATAACCTAGTCCCATTATAGCTATTTTAGGTGAGGGCTGGGGTGAGGGTCACCAAGTCTGTTCACATAACGAAATCCGATCCAGAGATTTGAAAGAACCAGAGGGCCATGTGGAAAACATCAGCCTTTCTTCTGACCATTCATTCTATTCCAGAACACAGAAGAAAAAAATATTTTGGTTCCCCCAGAGAACCTTGACTGTGTATAACTGCTCTTTTCTACAGGCAAAGAAAGAGTGTGAGCAGAAAGTGCAGAGAGAGAGGGAGAGAAAAAGAGAAGAGAGCAGAGAGAGAGAGCGAGAGAGAGAGAACAGAGTGATTGAAGGTTATCTGAAGTGTTTTCTCCCGACCATCACAACAACATGCCAATAGCTCTAATCCTCTCTGCGCTCGGTGTGTCAGAAAGTCACCTGTATCTCAAACAGCCATCTAGAAGACTTAACAGGCAGTTCATTTGTTTATGACCCCCACCTGCTTCAAGGCCCTGCCTGTCTTTTGGCTGATAAGTGACACATTTGTGTAACTATCTGCTGATGTAGCTCCCAGCAACAACCAACCTGCCTGGATGAACACACAGGTATATCAGCAGCTATCACTTGGACTGGGGGGCAGACAAATGGATGGACGGATGGGCGGGCAGGGGGATGGACAACAGACAGACAGAGAGACAGACAGAATAGTGTGTGGTATAGTACTGACTCATCGTACCTGGGTAGGGGAAACTAACTAACACCTGTTCGCCAGGTATGCATCACTTTTCACTCACAGAGAATGAATGCTCCACACACCAAATCAAAACGGATTGGTCATACGAATAGATTGTGTTTTTCTGTGTATTTGAGATCAGACTTTTCCTCTGGAAGTGTGATGACTGTGGTTCTTCATTATCACACAATTCAATTCTAAAGGATCAATAAGGATCAACATTGAAGCACAAACGTTAACCAAGGCACCCACACAAAGTCAAAATATATGTTTTGAATTCCATCCTTTCATACACTATTAAAACCTTGTTGTGAGGTTATGAAGTTAACATGTTATGACGTTAACATTTCCCATTGTCATTGGAACAATGTAAGAGACTTTGAGATGAGCCAGTGTGGATTGGCTGTAGGTAATCCTTTCACCACAGACAGAGGTTAGCCTGAAGGGTCTCTGTGAATGACTGTCTCTGAGTTGACATGTGAACTACTGTATGTAGAAGTACATCGGCTTGTCTCTAACAATGTTGTCACAACCACAGCTACCATCACCAGTAATCTGTATATTTTAAGGTATGTAAAGCTTATCAAGGGATCTTATTATAGTTAAGGTCAACTATTTAAACACTAGCATGCCAGCGCTGCTACAATAGCAAGGTGACTGTAGAGAGCATTAATGAAAGCAGCTTCAAAGCTTCTGTCATTAGGAGAACACCTTCATTAGGAGAACACATCCCCCATGTTGTTTGTCCCTTCAATAGGCAGTAATGGGCCTTCTAACTGGAGGCTATGTGACTGGCTGTCTGCAGGAGAACAGCCTCACTGATTAATAATTTGTCTGTTTGTGTCTGAGTGACACAGCAGGGTCTGTATCAGGGGGCTGCTGTCATGTTTTCCATATGAGAAGGCTGTCAGGATCGACATCAAGGCTGCAGTAGGACTGCTGTTCCAGCAGCGCGCCCAGTAGACCTGTCACTGTGCCCTCAGCCAACCACGGCCTGGACGCCTGTCTTAGCCAACCACGTCCCGGGCGGCCCGGACAGCCCGGACGCATGTAACAGCAGCAGCCATCAGCTAGTCTAATCTGACACCTAGTCAGAGGAATGATTATCTCTCAATCTGACATTTTAATTCCTTGACATTTTAATGCCATAATTGCAGCGGTTAATGTCAGCGCTGCGGTTGCACCTGTCAGACAGGTATAAACCAGAACCTGCCTGAAGCCAATCAACACATCCTAAAATGTTCTGGAGCCAATCAACACATCCCATAATGTTTGGAGCCAATCAGCACATCCCAGAATGTTATGGTGCCAATCAGCATATCTCAGAATGTTATGGAGCCAATCAGCACATTCACTCAGAATGGCTGACTGACTGACTGACTAACTAACTGACTGACTGGCTGGCTGACTAACTGACAGGCTGGCTGGGTCAGCTAAAAGAAAACCTTTGACGGGGAGCAGCTCCACACATGGATCCCACCGCTGCCACCTTGTTTCTACCAATACACAGGATCCCACCACTTGAACCATTATCAGGCGAATCTATACTTGGGCTGCGTCCCAAAAGGCAGCCTTTTTCCATAGGGCTCTTGTCAAAAGTACTGCACTGTGTAGGGAATAGAGTGCCATTTGTGATGCAGATTTTGTGTTTATCTCTAATTGGAGCGCTTGAGAAAGAAGGTCTGTTATCTGAAGCATTGAAACTTTCTTCCTTGCGCTACATATCATCTCTCACAGACTCACTTGTTATTTTGCAGACTTGACCTTAGGTTTCTGTCTCTGAATTAATGACAGACAGTAATTCATTCAAATAAGTACAAATAAGAGGATCTGATGAAGGCATCAAGGTATTCAGGCATACCTTCATTAGTACTTATCATATATGTTGCATTTAGCTGAGTTATGTCCTCCCTTCAACACACAGACACATAGACACACAGACACATGTTAGAAAGGACACAACATCAACTGGCCACCACCACTAGGCAGTATGAAGCTACACAGTCAGCTCCCATCCCAATGCTATCGCCTCGCAGGGTGGCAGACAGACAGACAGCTTCCAAAACCTCAAAGCCAGATGACTCCAATAATTGCCATTGTCTGTAAAAGCCTGAGAGGAAATAATGAAAACCAAAGCCGTTGTCCATATTGTTTGGTAATTAGGCAGCTGAGTGATTTGCATAGTGGTCACTTGATAGATAAAGGCGGCCCGGGAAGTGACGGGATATAAATGAGTTGTTTTGCAGACGGCAGATGGTGGATATCACATGGAGAGGAGATCACACTGGAAACACCACACTGCTGCTGCATGCCAGCTGCTACTGCTGTAGTCTCAGCTCCCCTCCTCCTCCTCCTCCTCTCGACCTCCCTCTCTCTCTACCTCAACCTCTCCCTATCAACTCAACCTCTCCTTCTCTCTCCCTCTCCTTCTCTCTCCCTCCCTATCTCTCTACCTCCTCCTCTCTCTCCCCCTCCCTCTCTCTACCTCCCTCTCTCTCTACCTCCCTCTCTTTCACTCCCTCCCTCCTCCTCCCCTCTCTCTCTCTACCACCCTCTCTCTCTCTCTACCTCATCCTCTCTCTCTCTCTCTCTCTCTCTCTCTCTCCCTCCCTCTCTCTCTCTACCTCCCTCTCACTCTACCTCCTCCTCTCTCTCTCTCTCTCTCTCTCTCTCTCTCTCTCTCTCTCTCTCTCTCTCTCTCTCTCTCTCTCTCTCTCTCTCTCTCTCTCTCTCTCTCTCTCTCTCTCTCTCTCTCTCTCTCTCTCTCTCTCTCTCTCTCTCTCTCTCTCTCTCTCTCTCTCTCTACCTCTGTCACGACTTCGGCCGAGGCTGCCTCCCCTCCTTGTTCGGGCAGGCTTCGGTGTTTGTCGTCACCGGCTTACTAACCACTGCCGCCCCAATCATCATCACATTTGTCTTGTCAATCACACACACCTGGTTCTAATCCCCTCATTAGTCCATGTATAAGTGTTCCCTCTGCCCCCTTGTCCTTGTGGGTGATTGTTAGTTGTGAGAGTAGTATAGCTCGGTGGAGCTACTCATACATTTTGTTGCCAGGGTAGATTTTCCCCTGTGCCTATGTATTATTGGATTCTACCGTTACAGTGTATTTGCCAGGGATTAGAGTTTGCCTGTGCCTGTTTCGTTGATCGCTATTTGAGCGCATTTGTGTGTCAACTAAGGAATAAACTCTGTGTTCAGTGATTACCCTCCTGCGCCTGACTCCTTTCATCACACTCATCACAGAATCACCCACCGCTATGGAGTCAGCGGGCGAAGAGCATTCCACGATGCTGGCCAGCTTGGGGGAAGCGACGGATCGGGTTCTTCAGGTCGTCCAATGCCTGGAGAGGAGAGGACCCGATCTGTCGAGACCAGCTGGCCAACCGGATCCAGCCACCTACACCCCAGGACCCGGAGGGATCCAGATATCCCGACCACGGGCGTTTGATGGGATGGCGGCGCTGTGCCAGGGATTCCTCCTCCAAATGGAGCTGTACTTCTCCAGCATCAGGCCGGCGCCATCGGAGCGGGAGAAGGTATCCATCCTCGTTTCCTGCCTCTGTGGGAAAGCCCTGGAGTTGTCCAACGCGGTGTGGAACGAAGGAGGAGCCGCGTTGGAGGACTACGGGGAGTTCGCTCGCCTCTTTCGGGCGGTCTTCGATCACCCGCCCGATGGTCAAGAGGCGGGCGAGCGGCTGGTCCACATGAGGCAGGGGACGAGGACCGCGCAGGACTTCGCGTTGGAGTTTCGGACGCTGGCAGCGGGGTCCGGGTGGAACGAGCGGGCCCTGATCGACCATTTCCGGTGCCATCTGCGGGAGGACGTCCGACGGGAGCTAGCCTGCCGGGACACCATGTTGTCCTTCAATAAACTGGTGGACATGGCCATTCATTTGGACAACCTGCGGGCAGCCAGAGGGCATTCGCACTCCGTCAAGGCATTTCATTGGTTCCCCTATCCATTCCACTCCCCATCAGAGCACATGATAGTCGACCATTAGGGTCCGGGTTTGTTACGGAAGTCACTATACCAGTCACCATGATCACCCAGGAGACACATTGTGAGCAGGTTATTTTTTCGATTATTGAGTCTCCTGCTTTCCCTATGGTATTAGGTATCCCTTGGCTAGCACTCCACAACCCCACCTTCTCATGGCCGCAGAGGGCTCTCACGGGGTGGTCGCGAGAGTGTCAGGGTAGGTGTCTAGATGTTTCCGTTGGTGCAACCACGGTGGCAAGTCCAGACGGTACCTCCACCACGCGCATTCCCCCCGAATACCTTGATTTGCGACTAAATTAACACCTCATCGGGCGGGGGATTGCGCAATAAACCTTCGGGTAGACGCTGTACCTCCCAGGAGTCATGTGTACCCCCTGTAGCAGCCTGAAACGGAGGCTATGGAAACATACGTCTCCGAGTCCCTGCACCAGGGGTACATATGTCCCTCCACTTCACCCGCCTCCTCGAGTTTCTTCTTTGTGAAGAAGAAAGACGGCGGTCTGCGCCCGTGCATTGATTATCGATCACTGAACAAGGAGACGATTAGATTTAGTTATCCTCTCCCCCTCATTCCTTCAGTGATTGAGTCAATGCATGGGGCGCACTTCTTCACTAAGCTAGATCTCAGGAGTGCATACAACCTGATGCGTGTTCGGGAGGGGGATGAGTGGAAGACAGCATTCAGCACAACCACAGGGCATTATGAATACCTTGTGATGCCCTACGGTTTGATGAATGCTCCATCCGTCTTCCAGTCCTTTGTGAACGAGGTGTTTCAGGACGTGCTTGATCGTGGTGTAGTGGTCTACATCGATGACATCCTGGTGTATTCCGCTACTCGCGCCGACCATGTGTCCCTGGTTTGCAAAGTGCTGGCCCGACTGTTGGAAAATGACCTTTATGCCAAGGCAGAGAAGTGTATGTTTTTCCAGCAGTCTGTCTCCTTCCTCGGATACCGCATTACCACCTCAGGTGTGGAGAAGAGGGAGAGCGAGAGCCTCCTGAGAGAGGAGCACACTGCCTTACAGGTGCAGGCACTGCAGGAGGCCCACAGGGAGAAGGAGACAGTGGAGGCACTGAGAGAGGAGCTGGCCAGGCAACAGGAGGAGCTGAGTGAGGCATTAACTCTCCAGCAGCAGAGAGCTCAGTCCTTAGAGCAGAGGCTGGCAGAGCAGCAGGAGGCCCTGAATGAGCTGACAGTGAAGGAGGAGAGAGCTAGAGAGGAGGCCACTCTGGAGATGGTGGCCATCCAGGCAGCTAAGGACCTGGAGCTCAGCACCCTGAGAGAAGAGGCCACACAACTCTGCCAGGAGATCTCCACACATGTCAGCCATCTGAAGGATGTGCAGCGCTTCCTTGGCTTTGACAACTACTATCGGAGGTTCATCCGGGGTTTGGCAAGGTTGCAGCTCCCATTACATCCCTGTTGAAGGGTGGGCCGTCCCGGCTCCACTGGTCTGCTGAGGCTGACCTGGCCTTCAGGAGACTGCGGGGTCTGATCACCTCAGCTCCGGTACTGGCCCACCCCGATCCATCACTACCGTTCGTAGTGGAGGTGGATGCGTCCGAGGTAGGGATAGGCGCTGTCCTGTCCCAACGCTCGGGCACGCCACCCAAGCTCCCCCCCGTGCCTTCTTCTCTAAGAAGTTCAGCCCAGCAGAGCAGAACTACGACGTTGGTGATCGGGAGCTGTTGGCTATTGTCCGAGCTTTGACAGTGTGGAGGCATTGGCTCGAAGGGGCGAAACACCCTTTCCTCGTCTGTACGGACCACCGTAATCTGGAGTACATCCGGGCAGCGAGGAGGCTGAATCCTCGCCAGGCAAGGTGGGCCCTATTCTTCACCCGGTTTGATTTTACACTGTCATACATTCCGGGTACGAGGAACGTGAAGGCAGACGCACTGTCCCAGCTGTATGACACAGAGGAGAGGCCCTGAGACAACACCCCCATACTCCCGGCCTCCTGCATTGTGGCGCCGGTAGTATGGGCGATGGAGGCGGATATAGAGCAGGCATTACGCACAGATCCATCTCCACTGCAGTGTCCAGCTGGGCTGCGGTACGTGCCTGCTCTTATCCGTGATCGTCTGATCTTCTGGGCACACACGTCACCCTCCTCACCCTCCTCTGGTCACCCAGGTATCGGTCGTACAGTGCGCTGCTTGATCGGAAAGTACTGATGGCCTACCTTGGCTAAGGACGTGAGGGTGTACGTCTCCTCCTGCTCGGTGTGCGCCCAGAGTAAGGCACCTAGGCACCTCCCAGCGGGTAAGCTACAACCTTTACCAGTTCCACAACGACCATGGTCTCACCTTAGTATTGATTTTTTGACAGATCTTCCCCTCTCCCAAGGTAACACCACCAACCTGGTCGTAGTGGACTGCTTCTTCAGGTCCTGCCGCCTCCTTCCTCTGCCCGGTCTCCCCACGGCCCTGCAGACTGCGGAGGCCCTGTTTACTCACGTCTTCTGGCACTACGGGGTGCCAGAGGATATAGTGTCCGACCGAGGTCCCCAGTTCATGTCCAAGGTTTGGAAGGCGTTCATGGAACGTCTGGGGGTCTCGGTCAGCCTGACCTCTGGGTTCCACCCCGAGTCAAATAAGCAGGTGGAACGGGTAAATCAGGATGTGGGTAGGTTCCCCCCACCCGACGCCTCAAATCCAGGATGGAGCGGACAGAGTACGCCGGGGCCCCCTCGATGTCCAGAGGAGGTGGAGGAACCTCCCGCACCTCAGACTCCTGGAGCGGACCAACCACCACCGGCCTGAAGGTGAACGTGGGCAGCGTCCCACGTATCCTCCGCACGCCGAAACCAGTCATCCACCGCAGGAGCCTCGGTCTGGCTCTGGTGCCATGGTGGCAGAACCGGTTGGTAACCTAAAACACATTGGAATGGTGTTAGGTTAGTAGAGGAGTGGCAGAGAGAGTTCTAGGCATATTCTGCCCATGGCAAGAACACCGACCACTCCCCTGGCCGGTCCTGGCAGTAGGACCGGGGTGCCTTCAGTACCTCGTGGAGTGGGAGGGGTACGGTCCGGAGGAACGGTGCTGGGTCCCGGTGAGGGATATCCTCGATCCCTCCATGTTGCGGGATTTCCACCGTCGCGTCCTCCTGGCCGTCCCCGAGGCCGGGGTCGGCGCGCTGCTAAGGGGGGGGGGGTACTGTCACAACTTCGGCCGAGGCTGCCTGTTCGGGCAGGCTTCAAGGTTCGTCGTCACCGGCTTACTAACCACTGCCGCCCCAATCATCATCACATTTGTCTTGTCAATCACACACACCTGGTTCTAATCCCCTCATTAGTCCATATATAAGTGTTCCCTCTGCCTCCTTGTCCTTGTGGGTGATTGTTAGTTGTGAGAGTAGTATAGCTCGGTGGAGCTACTCGTACATTTTGTTGCCAGGGTTGATTTTCCCCTGTGCCTATGTATTATTGGATTCTACCGTTACAGTGTATTTGCCAGGGATTAGAGTTTCTCCTGTGCCTGTTTCGTTGATCGCTATTTGAGCGCATTTGTGTGTCAACGAAGGAATAAACTCCTGCGCCTGACTCCTTTCATCACACTCAACACAACCTCCACCTCTCTCTACCTCTCTCCCTTTCTCTCTTCCTCCCCATCTCCCTCTACCTCCTCCCCACTCTCTCTCTGCAATTAAGCTATTCACAGCTTCCGCCTCCTGCTCAGAGAACAGCTCAGATCTAGTCAATTAATTGAATATAAATGAGAGGATTCACTCCCATGTTTATTCACTAGATGACCCCTTGATGATTTATATCAAACAACACTTCAGACTAACATTAATTGACCTGGGTGTGAATGTGAGTGAGTGAGTGAGTGAGTGAGTGAGAGAGAGAGAGAGAGAGAGTAAGTGAGCGTGCAGGTCTGGAGTAGTATAGGAGCAGTACAAAATAATGTCCATAGTAAATGAGAGAGATAGTACATAAAGCTACCCTTGACTTTGTATTGTATTGATCATGTATTTGCAACAACTATACTGTAAACTCATATCTGGTGTGTACTCTATATGGGTTTTATGTGGTTTTTGCCATCTATGTCCTGTTGTCTGTAAATGTTTATGGTTTAATATCTTTAATGCAAGACAAATTCCTGTAAAATACCAAATAAATTAACAGAAGCAGCAGTATCTATCTATGCTGGAGCTGGGTAGATGGGAGGGGTGGAGTGAGTGGGTGTTTGGTGTCCATGGTGACAGTGATGTGCGTATCGTAGCATGTTGTGTCATGGCGTACCTCTCTGAGGGCGGGGTCAGTGATGCTGTCCAGGCTGACGGAACCCTCGTAGGTCAGGTGGTGAAAGACGTTGAGGGCGCGCACCGCCTCGGGCCCGCGCTGCTTGTAGCCGAAAATAAGGTCAACCCACTGATGCAGCTGACACGACACAAACTCACTTTCCAGGGCCTGTCAGAAAACACAGGCACACAGGCAGCGGGGTTAGAGGGGAAGGCACCTGGCAGCATGAAAACACACACAGCAATAACACACACCACACAACCCAACACACGTTACACTACACACACAGTCTATGTTACTGTACATACAACTGACAACATCTCTGCATTGCTCCACACACAAACCCCACTGCACTAGTTAAAACAGGGAGGAAAACTACTATTGAACCAAAAGCATTCAGTGATATTATGGACTCCTGAGTTTTGATAGTAGCTATTCTCTCTCCAGCCAGACTGTGATAAAAACTGCATCCCAAATGGCACCCTATTCCCTATATAGTGCACTACTTTTGACCAGGGCTCTCATCAAAAGCAGTGCACTAGCTATATAGGGAACAGGGTGCTATTTGGGACTCAGCCTAATAAACAGGATGAGCATCAGGGGAGCCTGTTTAATGTATCCAGCCTGATATCAGCCAGGTATCATGTTTCTTCTCTGTCTATTAAAAAGAATGACTAGCTATCTTTCTCATGGAGCTGTTCAATACTAATGGAGATCCACTTTACTGTAAGCCGTGTGTTTGTGTCTGTGTCTGTGTATCTCTGTACACTAGTATGTACAGAGAGGAAAATTGATTTCTGATGGGAGTCTTAGGGGTGTTTTAGATAAGCTATCAAAGTAAAGAACACTACAGTATTCCTGTATTCTTACACTGGCCCCTATGGTAGACAGTTTTACTGTTGTGTTACATCACTATGGTAGACAGTGTTACTGTTGTGTTACATCACTATGGTAGACAGTGTTACTGTTGTGTTCCATCACTATGGTAGACACTGTTACTGTTGTGTTACATCACTATGGTGGACAGTGTTACTGTTGTGTTCCATCACTATGGTAGACACTGTTACTGTTGTGTTACATCACTATGGTAGACAGTGTTACTGTTGTGTTCCATCACTATGGTAGACACTGTTACTGTTGTGTTACATCACTATGGTGGACACTGTTACTGTTGTGGTACATCACTATGGTGGACAGTGTTACTGTTGTGTTACATCACTATGGTAGACACTGTTACTGTTGTGTTACATCACTATGGTGGACACTGTTACTGTTGTGTTACATCACTATGGTAGACAGTGTTACTGTTGTGTTACATCACTATGGTGGACAGTGTTACTGTTGTGTTACATCACTATGGTAGACACTGTTACTGTTGTGTTACATCACTATGGTGGACAGTGTTACTGTTGTGTTACATCACTATGGTGGACAGTGTTACTGTTGTGTTACATCACTATGGTGGACAGTGTTACTGTTGTGTTACATCACTATGGTGGACAGTGTTACTGTTGTGGTACATCACTATGGTGGACAGTGTTACTGTTGTGTTACATCACTATGGTGGACAGTGTTACTGTTGTGTTACATCACTATGGTGGACAGTGTTACTGTTGTGTTACATCACTATGGTGGACAGTGTTACTGTTGTGTTACATCACTATGGTGGACAGTGTTACTGTTGTGTTACATCACTATGGTGGACAGTGTTACTGTTGTGTTACATCACTATGGTGGACAGTGTTACTGTTGTGTTACATCACTATGGTGGACAGTGTTACTGTTGTGGTACATCACTATGGTGGACAGTGTTACTGTTGTGGTACATCACTATGGTGGACAGTGTTACTGTTGTGTTACATCACTATGGTGGACAGTGTTACTGTTGTGGTACATCACTATGGTGGACAGTGTTACTGTTGTGTTACATCACTATGGTAGACAGTGTTACTGTTGTGTTACATCACTATGGTGGACAGTGTTACTGTTGTGGTACATCACTATGGTGGACAGTGTTACTGTTGTGTTACATCACTATGGTAGACTTACAGTGCTTACGTTATTATTGTTCTTATCGTCGATTCAGTGGCCACAAACTCCAACTCTTAGCAGCTGATATGTATAGAGACATGCTGCAGGACTTTACACTCTCCCTCCCACAGGACAATAACAGCCTCTACCAAAAGAGTGGAGCTAGCTAGAGCACACAGACAGAGATGGACACAGAGGGAGCTGAACTAGCCACGGGGCATGTCACCACGATTTAATCTGGCACATGCAAAGATGGGAACTGGAGGGAGGAGGGGTGGAGGGAGGGAGGGATGGAGATATATATATATATATATATATATATATATATATATATATATATATATATATATAGAGAGAGAGAGAGAGAGAGAGAGTGAGAGAGAGAGAGAATAAAAGGTCAAGTAAGAGGGAAGCAGAAAATGAAGAACGCTATAGTGAGATCTGACAGAGATGGAGAGTAAAGATGATTCTCTAGGTATCCATCCATGGATTCCGCATGTATACTAATACCTATATTAGAAGATTATAGGATAAGAACACTGTGCAATAACCCCCCCCCCCCCCCCCGCTGAGGCCTGCCCCTCCACCTCCACCTCCCTCCTCCTCTCTGTCCCCCCTCCACCTCCCTCCTCCTCTATGTGCCCCCCTACACCTCCCTCCTCCTCTCTGTGCCCCCCCCTCCACCTCCCTCCTCCTCTCTGTGCCCCCCTACACCTCCCTCCTCCTCTCTGTGCCCCCCCTCCACCTCCCTACTCCTCTCTGTCCCCCCTCCACCTCCCTCCTCCTCTCTGTGCCCCCCTACACCTCTCTCCTCCTCTGTGCCCCCCCTCCACCTCCCTCCTCCTCTCTGTCCCCCCTCCACCTCCCTCCTCCTCTCTGTGCCCCCCTACACCTCCCTCCTCCTCTCTGTGCCCCCCCCCTACACCTTCCTCCTCCTCTCTGTGTGCTGGGCTGATGTAGATATAGCTGACCAGTGGCGGAGAGGAGAGAAAGAGAGGAGAGGGAGAGAGGAGAGGGAGAGAGCAGAGGGAGAGAGGAGAGGGAGAGAGGAGAGGAGTAGAGGAGAGGGAGAGAGAGAGAGCAGAGGGAGAGAGGAGAGAGGAGAGGACTAGAGGAGGGCTGAGCTTAGTGAAAGGTCACCTCTGCTCGCCGCTAACCCCCACCACCCCTACCTCCCTCCCCCCAGCTCTGTCACTCCTGCTGAAAAGGTCAAGTGTGTTCCTACCCCATACCCCCCGTCCTACCGCCAGTAACATTGTAGAACTGTAGAACCCCCCCCCCCCCCCCATAATGTCATATCTATAATGGTGTGTGACTGTGAGTGTGGGTGTGTACGTGTGTGTGTGTATGCGTCGGTTTGTCTGTGTGGGTTTGAAAATTGATGAGAAGTGAAAGACTGTGTGTCTCCAGGCAGGACTGGTTGAGAGGCTGGCAGAGGGTGGAGAGGGAGCTCACGTTCTGTCTCTGTGTGTGTGTGTGTGTGTGTTGCTCAAAGGGCCTGCATGGAGAACTGGGTTGTCCTGGGCTAACACACACACACACACAGCCACACACACACACACACCGCACGCCGCACGCACGCACACACACACACACACACACACACACACACACACACACACACACACACACACACACACACACACACACACACTAAATGATGATTGATGAGTCCAGCATTAGGTAACATTATAGGGGACACTTACTGGCCCCGTCCTTTAGTGACATCACTGGGGTCAGCTGCAGATTGTGTTAGTATCGAGCAGTGCACACAGACAGGGAGGAGAGGGTGAGTGGAGAAGGAGGGGAGAGGTGGGGGATAGGAAAGGAGGAGGGGATAATTGAAAATGAAAGGAGAGGGTGGTACAAAATGAGAGGACGGAGGAGGAGACAAGTGTGACAAAGCAGGAGAGGAGAGGAGGAGAGGGTGGGAGGAGTGGGTTAGGTAGAGGAACAGAGCAGAGGGTTGGAGGAGTGGGTTAGGTAGAGGAACAGAGCAGAGGGTTGGAGGAGTGGGTTAGGTAGAGGAACAGAGCAGAGGGTGGGAGGAGTGGGTTAGGTAGAGGAACAGAGCAGAGGGTGGGAGGAGTGGGTTAGTTAGAGGAACAGAGCAGAGGGTGGGAGGAGTGGGTTAGGTAGAGGAACAGAGCAGAGGGTGGGAGGAGTGGGTTAGGTAGAGGAAGAGAGCAGAGGGTGGGAGATAAGGAGAGGAGGAGAGGTGTTTAGTTCCTCACCATCCGGTTGATCCTGACAAAGTCCTCAGGCTTGTTGGCCCAGGGAGGCAGCTCCACATCACACACCATGATGCCGTCCTCCCTCTGGCCCAGGTGGTAACCATTACTGTTACCAAACATCTCTGGCAGGTAGTAGAACTCTGGAATCAACTCCTGTTGGACAGATGATTATACACATGTTATTTATAGGTCATCATACACATGTTATTATACCACATTATTACACATTATATTACACATGGCAGGTAGTAGAACTGTAATCAACAATGGGAGAAGGGGAGGGGCGATGTAAGGAGAGTAAATGGACTGTGTACATGTGTGTGACTTAAGGGGGAAAGGTAATACAAGCCAAATAAACAGCAGGCCATGGGTGTTGATAAGTGCTGTAACAGTTAATTCTGTGGTGTGTGTGTGTGTGTGTGTGTCAGTGCAGAGTTGTGGTCAGGACCTCGGCACAGAGAGGAAGAAACAAACTCCCATGATCCTCCCTGGTGTGATTCCAACTTCAGATAGAATAAACAACTAGCTGACCCTGGAGACACCCTTTAGCCCAATGGTCACCAACCTTTTCTGAGTCAAAATGCAAGCTGAGATCTACCACTCTTATTTTTTTTAAACATTAAGTGTTTGCAAAACATGAATCCTATGCATCATTAACCTAATAAAAACAGATGACGTCTGTGCAGTAGGTCGAATCCATTATCACACCATATTGGCTATGCTTGGCCTGCCAGTATTGTTCTTCTCAGACCATATTACATTTCAAAACTTGAGCTACATAAACAAAATAGATCAGTTGTTGTATTACTTGCGAGGCAAAGCTGAGCATACATTTAAATAATTTGCTTTTTTATTTTACCCAACTAATGGTACCTGCAACTGATGGTAAGTCTCAGTGGAGGAAGAGAGAGAGCAGCAGAGGGTGAGACTGACCAGAGAGAGGGGACACAGTCTTCCACCTGATGGCAGAAACTCGAGAAGTACCGCATTATTTCTGCCTCATACACAAATTCATGTTGTTGTTCCTATGACCAGAGAAAGTGAAATATTCCTAGGCTAGTATCAACTTTGCTGTGGGTGGGGTTGTGGAAGCTGCAGGCACAATGATTTGAGCTACCCGATTGGTCAGTAGTAGGCACACTTGATTTAGCTCCCCAGCGCGCAGGGCAGATTATTTTAATTTTATTTATTAGGATCCCCATTAGCATATGCCAATGGGACAGCTAGTCTTACTGGGGTCCGACACATAATGAAAAAGACATTACCGACAAAATACTTTACAATTTACATACATTTAAAAACATTAACATGTAGTGTGTGTGTGCATCTATTGTTAACTCAAAATGACACAACGACTAGGTTCCAGTTTAACAACGTTTACTCCACCGTATTTCCACAGTACATAGTCACCATCACACTCAGGTTCATCTCCAGTGAGACTACTGCGCAGGCATACTAATAACAGAATGATAGCATCGTAATAACAGAAATATAGGGATACTTAAAACATGAATTTAACAATCTCCCACTTTTCTTTAAAGACAAATAAAACATCAGCAAAATAATTAAATGTCCCAAGTATTATTTAAATTCCCCATTACAAATGGGTTGTGTGACAAAGTTTTTATTTTTATTACTCAAGCTGCCACTTTCCATTACTGAGTGCCTTTAGGAGCACAAGACCGGATGCTCCCTTTTTAGTCAGTCATTCAGCAAGCTGTTCCTTTGTGGCCGACCACAGAATCCGCTGGATTCTCTGTGCTTGAATAAGTTCCTTGATGCTGCTAATCTCAAGACAAAGTCTTTTTTCTGTGACAGACTTGGTTGACTTGACAGCATCAACTAGGGAGTAGTTGTCAGTGACACAAACTACAGGTAGAATGTGCCATTTTGTCTCACCAGTGGTAAACTCTGAGAACAGAGTTGCCAGAAAGATGGCATTGTCAATTCCATCCGCAAGAGCAAGGGTTTCTCCAGCTAGTGTGCTTCAGACAACCCTTCTGATCCTTTTTCACTGCCCACAGATGGTGAGAATCTTCCTTCTTCACCCATTAACACGATTAGATGTCCACCTTGTGTGCCTCCATCTGTACGGTTCCCTAGGGAAGCATCACTGAACTAGTTTCAGAGAGTCATCTTTTCCAACATGCTGAAACTTTAGAGTCACTTGTTGTGATTTCAGTTTACAAACAACTTTGTTTGCTTCATGAATGGTTTGTACAGTGGGGTGTTTTGTGTTGGATGCCAAGTTGCAGCCATCAAACATTACATCAGGTCTACTCTGTCTAGCAACCCATAGAATTTGACCTATCTTTGACCTCAATTGATCAGCTTCAATTCCACAGAGAGGGGAATATCTTTGTACGGCTCTTGAAGAATCTGTATGGATGGGTTGAAGATTCTTGATATAGCTTTCCTGTTGCATCAGTATTGTTCCGTCAACTTTAATAAACTCTATGCCAACATAACAAAAACTATCATGCTCCTCACGGCTGACCTGGAAAACAGCTTTGAGGTGTGGAATCACAGTTGTAGCAAAGGTCTGTGAGCCACCCCAGATGAAGTCATCAACATGACAGGCAAGTACTCCAGTCACATTGCAGTCTTGATCAAGCCAATAGAAGACTGCAGGATCCACTTGTGACATTTTTCCACCTGTACTCAGCATTGTTGCCTTGACTTTGTTGTACCAGTAGAGTGATGCATCTGCCAGGCCATACACACACTTTTTAAGTTTCCACAGTGTTCCTTCGCTCTTAGCTTCAGGCGAAGGTCGGATGTCAATGTCTCTTGACAGATCTGTTCCCTGCAAAAATGCAGATTTGATGTCTATGGAATGAAGTTTCCATTTTTTCTGGCAGATCACTGTCAGCAGCAATCTGAGTGACTCTGAAGCGCATGTCGGTGAGTCTTTTGGGAGTTCTTTAGCAGCCAGCTCCTCAAAACCTCTAGCCACTAGACGTGCTTTTGGCACTATTCCAGTTAAGGATTCTTTAAGGGTACACACCCACCTTTTTGAGACACATTTTTGGCCATGTCTTTGACTTCCTCAAACACCCAATTTTTTCTCCAATGACTGAGGTCATCTAATTTAGCTAAGTCAAATGACACGTCCTTTGTTTCAAGTACATCATCATTTTGAATGTCATTCTGTTTTTCTCGATTTTCCATTGGTTCAATTCTGATATTATCTACAAGTGACAGGTCAGCTGACCCTGTTGTACCAGAAAGTGTAGCTGGTTCAGAGTACTGAAAGTTGTACCAGTTCTGGTGTTTTCCTTTGGCTTTTCCTGCTCGTCCAATGACTGTTGCTGTGTGTGGAATACCACTTTCTCTGTCCATGTATTTAACAGTTTGTCCAGTTTTCAGATTAGAACAACCATGTTGTCTTAACACAAGTGGCTGTTGTTGTATGTTTTCCTCATTTAAACCTTGAACAGTATTACCTGTGTCATGGTTGAAGGTCTCTGCTCCATTTCCTGTGTCAGTTTCAGTGTCCATCTCATTGGATGCGACATCTGGTAGGTTTGTGTCTGTTAATGTGTCCTTTTTGTCATTTTCAGTAGAAGGCTGATTCTCAGCAACAGCCCCTCCATCTTGTTGATCATTTACTTTCCGCAATCTTGAGTGATGCACCCTGACAATGGTGCCTCCGTGCTTCACAAATATCACCACACCATCTTGGCCAATGACTACTCCCGGTCCTTTCCACTCGACAGTCCACTCGTTTGTAGTACACTCTGTTTCCAGTCTCGTACTTCTCATCTGTGGGTCGAAGCTGTTTACGCATAGCCCTGCGAATTCTCTCTGAACACTCTGCTTCAGTGAACGCTTTTCTCGTTGCATGTAGTGCTGAAAGGTGCTGTCCCACCCATGCACTCACACTGGTCCCTTCTAGTGCTGGTGGCTTGTCAACCAGTACAGAGGGAAGATGAGGGTTCTGCCCGAACTCTAGTTGATATGGGCTGTAGCCATGAACATTGTGTTTTTTGCCATCAAAGCCCAATCTAGGGCTGTTTTCCAGTCACATCCATTGTCTTGCTTCACTTTCAGCATGATCTCTGTGAGTGTTTAATTATGTCTCTCTAGTATTCCATTGCTCCATGGACTGTATGCAGCAGTTGTCTATACTTCTCAGCCTTTTCTCTTATTTAATTATTATTGAATTCTCCTCCATTGTCACTGTACAATTTCTGGGGCGGGCCATGCACACTTATCCAGGAATGAATTAAGTGCTTGACAATTTCACTGGGTTTCTTTGTATTCACAATGCTTCCAGCACTAAAGCGTGTGAAGTGGTCGATTATGTAAAGGTACCACACACTTGGTCCTAGCTCACGTAGATTTACAGCCACTGTTTCATTGTACTCTGAAGCCAGTGGCAAACGAACAGCTGGGCTTAGGTTTGCTGTATTTCTGGCATGTCTCACTTAACTATCTGCCGTAGAATGGAAATACTCTCATCATCATTATTTCCAGAACTGCTGAGTAATTTCTGAAGTCTGTCAACAGTAGCGTGTCCAAACTGTTTGTGCAATACTTGGTGTTTTTCCTCTGTGGTCATGTTTTCTGTGACTGTCAGAATTTCCATGTGCTCTGTGTCCGTCAGAATCTCATTTTTACATGGACTCTGTGTGATGTCTTTGTCTAAAATGTTTACACAATAGTGGCCTGAGGTTGTAAGTTCAAGGGTCACTGGTTGTTTAAACATCACTGCCTTGTCATTTTTTATGTCTAGTACAGCCCATGCCTTCTTGAGGGAAGCTTTGCTTAATAGTAAGGGGATATATGCAGGGACCACCTCTGTTTCAATGTGACACTTAGTCTGACACATTTTTGCTGGTATCTTGACTCTCTTGGTAGAATGGATGACTCTCCCATCTCGAAATTTGAAAGCTCTGTTCCTTGGTGTGTCAATCATATTTTGTACTTCTTTTATATTTAGTTCACTGACATAGCTATCAAGCCATTTTGCAACACACAACACACACACGCGTGTACATGCAGTATCAACCACAGCAGATCCTAAGGATTCAACTATAAAGATCTCAATATCAGAAGCAGATTTGTTTGAAATCAGTGTAATGTAACATTGCTCCATCTCTGTGTTTACATTTTCCTCTGTTAGTTTAACTTGTTAACCCAATGGTAAGTGTTTCGACAAATAGCACATTTTGATGTCCTTCCCTACCTATCCAGTGGATTTGTGCCGGGTAATGGCGCCCTCGTCTGGTTGTCTTGAGAATGTGACTTGTTGGTGCTTTTTCTCTGCTGCTTAGTGTAATATGCCGTGTCACTCACTTGCATTCTATCTGTTATTGGCGCAACAGATGTCTTTTCACCAAAAATCATTTTTAGTGCCGACTTCATTGACGCAAAAGTCAGCACAGTACAAGCAGTTAAAGCCAACTGTTTAAATCCAGACAGGCAGTATCTTGCAACTTGAAAGCTAACACTGCATCCGGGAGAACCAGAGCAACTTACAGGAGTAATTAGGGTTAAGTGCCTTGCTTAAGGGCACATCGACAGATTTTTCACCTAGTCGGCTCGGGGATTAGAACCAGCGACCTTTCGGTTACTGGCACAACGCTCTTACCCACTAAGCTACCTGCCGCCCTATACTTTCCCATCCTATTGTACCTCTGTTCGAAATCAATTATGTAGTCCGTCATTGCATCTGAAATGTCTCTACTAACACTGTCAAAGTTTGAATATGCCTTGTAGGCACAGTCTTTCTCTTTAAGAAACACAGAATCCAGTTCTCTGATCAAAGTTCCCATGCCGTCATCCTTCTTCAAATCCTCCACGGATATTTCCAGTGCTGTATCTCTCGCTCTTCCCTTGAGCGATAATACAGTGCTTGCTTTTTCTCGTCCAGATTAGTAAACCGTGTCCAGATTCCAAGTTCATTTGTCCAACTTTCATACGACCTCTTCTCGTCGAAGCGAGGTGGCATATTGTAGTTATTAGCCATCCTCTGCTACCAATGTTAACTCAAAATGACACAAGACTAGGTTCCAGTTTAACAATGTTTACTTCACCGTATTTCCACAGCACATACAGTTGAAGTCAGAAGTTTACATACACCTTAGCCAAATACATTTAAACTCAGTTTTTCACAATTCCTGACATTTAATCCTAGTAAACATTCCCTGTTTTAGGTCAGTTAGGATCACCACTTTATTTTAAGAATGTGAAATATCAGAATAATAGTAGAGAGAATGATTTATTTCAGCTTTTATTTCTTTCATCACATTCCCTGTGGGTCAGAAGTTTACATACACTCAATTAGTATTTGGTAGCATTGCCTTTAAATTGTTTAACTTGGGTCAAACAGGTAGCCTTCCACAAGCTTCCCACAATAAGTTGGGTGAATTTTGGCCCATTCCTCCTGACAGAGCTGGTGTAATAATGTTTCTATAGGATTGAGGTCAGGGCTTTGTGATGGCCACTCCAATACCTTGACTTTGTTGTCCTTAAGCCCTTTTGCCACAACTTTGGAAGTTTGCTTGGGGTCTGTCACGATCGTCGGGTACAGAGGACCAAGGCGCAGCGTGAAAAGTGAACATATTTTATTAAATAATGATAACACGAACAAAAACAACAAACGATAACGTGACGTCCTCGGTCTAACACAAACCACACTGGAGCAAGATCCCACAACCACTGTGGGAAAACAGGCTGTCTAAATATGGTTCCCAATCAGAGACAACCAGCCACAGCTGACACTCGTTGCCTCTGATTGAGAACCATTCTGGCCAACATAGAAATACAACAACTAGACAAGAAAAACAAATGAAAACTCACACCTTGGCTCAACATACTAGAGTCCCCAGAGCCAGGGCGTGACAGTACCCCCCCCCAAAGGCACGGACCCCTGGTCCGGTCTAGCCCTGCTGACCGGAGCTGGACTTCACACTGGTGAAGCGGATTGCTCTAGCTCCGGCGTGAAGCAGCTGACCCGTGCCGAACCAGGCACCGGTGGAACAGGCACGGGCTGTGCCGGACTGACGACGCACACCACTGGCTTGGTGTGGGGAGCAGGAACGGGCCGAGCCGGGCTGACGAAACGCACCCCTGACTTGGTGCGGGGAGCAGGAGCGGGCCGGACCGGGCTGACGAAGCGCACCACTGACTTGGTGCGGGGAGCAGGAGCGGGCCGGACCGAGCTGACGAAGCGCACCACTGACTTGGTGCGGGGAGCAGGAGCGGGCCGGACCGGGCTGACGATGCGCACCACAGGCTCGATGCGAGGAACAGGAACAGGCCGGACCGTACTGGGGACACACACCACTGGCCCTACGCAGGGATCAGGAACGGGCCGGACCGGACTGGTAACACACCCCAGTACCTCTCGCCGTGCCTCTACACTTTCCCTCTCCTCTGTGACCAGTGGCCCCCTTAACCTGGCGGCCTCCTCTGCAACCCCGCTGGACCGCTCTATAGCGGCCTCCTGCTGCCCCGTCGTCCACGGCGTGAGCCCCCCCCTAAAAAAATTCTGGGGGTCTCTCCTCCCCGTGGTTCAGGCCAAGCCGAGGTTGATGTCCTTTAGTGATACCTCTGGCGCTGGCTCCTGGAGACGCTGCTTGGTCCAGTGTTGGTGGGATCTTCTGTCACGATCGTCGGGTACAGAGGACCAAGGCGCAGCGTGGAAAGTGAACATATTTTATTAAATAATGATAACACGAACAAAAACAACAAACGATAATGTGACGTCCTCGGTCTAACACAAACCACACTGGAACAAGATCCCACAACCACTGTGGGAAAACAGGCTGTCTAAATATGGTTCCCAATCAGAGACAACCAGCCACAGCTGACACTCGTTGCCTCTGATTGAGAACCATTCTGGCCAACATAGAAATACAACAACTAGACACGAAAAACAAATGAAAACTCACACCCTGGCTCAACATACTAGAGTCCCCAGAGCCAGGGCGTGACAGGGTCATTGTCCATTTGGAAGACCCATTTGCGACCAAGCTTTAACTTCCTGACTGATGTCTTGAGATGTTGCTTCAATATATCCACATAATATTCCTTCCTCATGATGCCATCTATTTTGTGAAGCGCACCAGTCCCTCCTGCAGCAAAGCACCCCCACAGCATGATACTGCCACCCCCGTGCTTCACGGTTGGGATGGTGTTCTTCGGCTTGCAAGCAATCCCCTTTTTCCTCCAAACATAACGATGGTCATTATGGCCAAACAGTTCTATTTTTGTTTCATCAGACCAGAGGACATTTCTTCAAAAAGTACGATCTTTGTCCCCATGTGCAGTTGCAAACCATAGTCTGGCTTTTTTATGGCGGTTTTGGAGCAGTGGCTTCTTCCTTGCTGAGCGGCCTTTCAGGTTATGTCGATATAGGACTTGTTTTACTGTGGATATAGATACTTTTGTACCTGTTTCCTCCAGCATCTTCACAAGGTCCTTTGCTGTGTTCTGGGATTGATTTGCACTTTTCGCACCAAAGTACGTTCATCTCTAGGAGACAGAAGCGTCTATTTCCTGAGCAGTATGTCGGCTGCGTGGTCCCATGGTGTTTATACTTGCGTACTATTGTTTGTACAGATGAACGTGGTACCTTCAGGCGTTTGGAAATTTCTCCCAAGGATGAACCAGACTTGTGGAAGTCTACAATTTATTTTCTGAGGTCTTGGCTGATTTCTTTTGATTTTCCCATGACTTCAAGCAAAGGGGCACTGAGTTTGAAGGTAGGCCTTGAAATACATCCACAGGTACACCTCCAATTGACTCAAATGATATCAATTAGCATATCAGAAGCTTCCAAAGCATTTTCTGGAATTTTCCAAGCTGTTTAAAGGCACAGTCAACTTAGTGTATGTAAACTTCTGACCCAATGGAATTGTGATACAGTGAATTATAAGTGAAATAATCTGTCTGTAAACCATTTTTTGAAAAATTACTTGTGTCATGCACAAAGTAGATGTCCTAACCGACTTGCCAAAACTATAGTTTGTTAACAAGAAATGTGTGGAGTGGTTGAAAAACGAGTTTTAATGACTCCAACCTAAGTGTACATAAACTTCCGACTTCAACTGTAGTTCCCATCACACTCAGGCCAGGTTCATCTCCAGTGAGACTACTGCGCAGGCATACTAATAACAGAGTGATAGCACCGTAATAACATAAATATAGGGATACTTAAAACATGAATGTAATACTATCAGTTACATATACACTACCAGTCAAAAGTTTGGACACACCTACTCATTCAAGGGTTTTTCTTTATTTTTACTATTTTTTACATTGTATAATAATAGTGAAGACATCAAAACTATGAAATAACACATATGGAATCATGTAGTAATCAAAAAAGTGTTAAACAAATGAAAATATATTTTATATTTGAGATTCTTCAAATAGCCACCCTTTGCGTTGATGACAGCTTTGCACACTCTTGGCATTCTCTCAACCAGCTTCACCTGGAATGCTTTTCCAACAGTCTTGAAGGAGTTCCCACATATGCTGAGCACTTGTTGGCTGCTTTTCCTAAACTCTGTGGTCCGACTCATCTCAATTGGGTTGAGGTCGGGGGATTGTGGAGGCCAGGTCATCTGATGCAGCACTCCATCACTCTCCTTCTTGGTCAAATATCCTTACACAGCCTGGAGGTGTGTTTTGGGTCATTGTCCTGTTGAAAAACAAATGATAGTCCCACTAATCCCAAACCAAATGGGATGGCGTATCGCTGTAGAATGTTGTGGTAGCCATGCTGGTTAAGTGTGCCTTGAATTCTAAATAAATCACAGACAGTGTCACCAGCAAAGCACCCCCACACCATAACCCCTCCTCCTCCATGCTTTACGGTGGGAAATACACATGTGGAGATCATCCGTTCACCCACACCACGTCTCACAAAAACACAGCGGTTGGAACCAAAAATCTACAATTTGGACTCCAGACCAAAGGACAAATTTCCACCGGTCTGATGTCCATTATTCGTGTTTCTTGGCCCAAGCAGGTCTCTTCTTATTATTGGTGTCCTTTAGTAGTGGTTTCTTTGCAGCAATTCGACCATGAAGGCCTGATTCATATAGTGCCCTCTGAACAGTTGATGTTGAGATGTGTCTGTTACTTGAACTCTGTGAAGCATTTATTTGGGCTGCATTTTCTGAGGCTGGTTAGTCTAATGAACTTATCCTCTCTGCAGCAGAGGTAACTCTGGGTCTTCCATTCCTGTGGCGGTCCTCATGAGAGCCAGTTTCATCATAGCGCTTGATGGTGTTTGCGACTGCACTTGAAGAAACTTTCAAAGTTCTTGAAATGTTCCGTATTGACTGACCTTCATGTCTTAAAGTAATGATGGACTGGCGTTTCTCTTTTCTTATTTGAGGTGTTCTTTCCATAATATGGACTTGGTCTTTTACCAAATATGGCTATCTTCTGTATACCCACCCTACCTTGTCACAACACAACTGATTGGCTCAAACGCATTAAGAAGGAAAGAAATTCCTCAAATTAACTTTTAAGAAGGCATACCTGTTAATTGAAATGTATTACAGGTGACTACCTCATGAAGCTGGTTGAGAGAATGCCAAGAGTGTGCAAAGCTGTCATCAAGGCAAAGGGTGGCTATTTGAAATTTATATATTTAGATTTGTTTAACACTTTTTTGGTTACTACATGATTCCATATGTGTTATTTCATAGTTTTGATGTCTTCACTATTATTCTACAATGTAGAAAATAGTAAAAATAAAGAAAAACCCTTTAATGAGTAGTCTGTCCAAACTTTTGACTGGTACTGTACATGTCAGTGTTTATACACACAACAAGTAGGTCACATGGGGGAGAGGTATTGTGCCTTGAGGTGTTGCTTTATTTGTTTTTTGAAACCAGATTTGCTGTTCACTTGCGCTGAATAAGATGGAAGTGAGTTCCATGCACTCATGGCTCTGTATAATACTGTACATTACCTTCAATTTGTTCTGGACCTGGGGACTGTGAAAAGACCCCTGGTGGCATGTCTGGTGTGGTAAGTGTGTGTGTCAGTGCTGTGTGTAAGTTGACTATGCAAACAATGTGGAATTTTCAACACATTGTTTCTTATAAAAACAAGAAGTGACACAGTCAGTCTTTCCTCAACTCTTAGCCAAGAGAGACCGGAATGCATAGTATTAATATTAGCCCTCTGATTACAATGAAGAGCAAGACGTGCCGCTCTGTTCTGGGTCAGCTGCAGCTTAACTAGGTCTTTCCTTGCAGCACTTGACTATATGACTGGATATTAATCAACATAAGATAAAACTAGAGCCTGCAGGAATTGATTTGTGGAGTGTGGTGTCAAAAAAGCAAAGCATCTATTTATTATGGACAGACCTCTCCCCATCTTTACAATCATTGAATCTATATGTTTTGACCATGACAGTTTACAATCTAAGGCAACACCAAGTTATTTAGTCTCCTCAACTTGTTCAACAGCCACACCATTCATTACCAGATTCAGCTGAGGTCTAGAACTTAGGGAATGATGTACCAAATACAATGCTTTTAGTTTTAGAGATGTTCAGGACCAGTTTATTACTGGCCACCCATTCCAAAACAGACTGCAACTCTTTGTTAAGGGTTTCAGTGACTTCATTAGCTGTGGTTGCTGATGCGTATATGGTTCATTCATCAACAAACAGTGGGGAGAACAAGTATTTGATACACTGCCGATTTTGCAGGTTTTCCTACTTACAAAGCATGTAGAGGTCTGTAATTTTTTATCATAGGTACACTTCAATTGTGAGAGACGGAATCTAAAACAAAAATCCAGAAAATCACATTGTATGATTTTTAAGTAATTAATTTGCATTTTATTGCATGACATAAGTATTTGATACATCAGAAAAGCAGAACTTAATATTTGGCCTTTGTTTGCAATTACAGAGATAATACATTTCCTGTAGGTCTTGACCAGGTTTGCACACACTGCAGCAGGGATTTTGGCCCACTCCTCCATACAGACCTTCTCCAGATCCTTCAGGTTTCGGGGCTGTCGCTGGGCAATACAGACTTTCAGCTCCCTCCAAAGATTTTCTATTGGGTTCAGGTCTGGAGACTGGCTAGGCCACTCCAGGACCTTGAGATGCTTCTTACGGAGCCACTCCTTAGTTGCCCTGGCTGTGTGTTTCGGGTCATTGTCATGCTGGAAGACCCAGCCACGACCCATCTTCAATGCTCTTACTGAGGGAAGGAGGTTGTTGGCCAAGATCTCGCGATACATGGTCCCATTCATCCTCCCCTCAATATGGTGCAGTCGTCCTGTCCCCTTTGCAGAAAAGCATCCCCAAAGAATGATGTTTCCACCTCCATGCTTCACGGTTGGGATGGTGTTCTTGGGGTTGTACTCATCCTTCTTCTTCCTCCAAACACGGCGAGTGGAGTTTAGACCAAAAAGCTCAATTTTTGTCTCATCTGACCACATGACCTTCTCCCATTCCTCCTCTGGATCATCCAGATGGTCATTGGCAAACTTCAGACGGGCCTGGACATGCGCTGGCTTGAGCAGGGGGACCTTGCGTGCGCTGCAGGATTTTAATCCATGATGGCGTAGTGTGTTACTAATGGTTTTCTTTGAGACTGTGGTCCCAGCTCTCTTCAGGTCATTGACCAGGTCCTGCCGTGTAGTTCTGGGCTGATCCCTCACCCTCCTCATGATCATTGATGCCCCACGAGGTGAGATCTTGCATGGAGCCCCAGACCGAGGGTGATTGACCGTCATCTTGAACTTCTTCCATTTTCTAATAATTGCGCCAACAGTTGTTGCCTTCTCACCAAGCTGCTTGCCTATTGTCCTGTAGCCCATCCCAGCCTTGTGCAGGTCTACAATTTTATCCCTGATGTCCTTACACAGCTCTCTGGTCTTGGCCATTGTGGAGAGGTTGGAGTCTGTTTGATTGAGTGTGTGGACAGGTGTCTTTTATACAGGTAACGAGTTCAAACAGGTGCAGTTAATACAGGTAATGAGTGGAGAACAGGAGGGCTTCTTAAAGAAAAACTAACAGGTCTGTGAGAGCCGGAATTCTTAATGGTTGGTAGGTGATCAAATACTTATGTCACGCAATAAAATGCTAATTAATTACTTAAAAATCATACAATGTGATTTTCTGGATTTTTGTTTTAGATTCCGTCTCTCACAGTTGAAGTGTACCTATGATAAAAATGACAGACCTCTACATGCTTTGTAAGTAGGAAAACATGCAAAATCGGCAGTGTATCAAATACTTGTTCTCCCCACTGTACATGGACACACATGCTTTGTTTAATGCCAGTGGCAGGTCATTGGTAAAAATAGAAAAGAGTAGAGGGCCTAGAGAGCTGCCCTGTGGTATACCACACTTTACATGTTTGACATTAGAGAAGCTTCAATTAAAGAAAACCCCTTGAGTTCTATTAGATAGATAGGTCTGAATCCACAATATGGCAGAAGTTGAAAAGCCATAACACATACGTTTTCTCTACAACAGGTTATGGTCAATAATATTAAATTATTCACTGAAATCTAACAGTACAGCTCCCACAATCTTCTTATTATCCATTTCTTTCAACCAATAATCAGCCATTTGTGTCAGTGCAGTACATGTTGACTGCTCTTCTCTATAAGCATGCTGAAAGTCTGTTGTTAATTTGTTTACAGAGAAATAGCATTGTATTTGGTCAAACACAATTTTTCCAACAGTTTGCTAAGAGCTAGCAGCAAGCTTACAGGTCTGCTGTTAGAACCAGTAAAGGCCACTTTCCCACTCTTGGGTAGCAGAATGACATTGGCTTCCCTCCAGGCCTGAGGACAGACTTTCCTCTAGGCTCAGATAAAAGATATGACAGATAGGAGTTACCACCCTCAGAAGCTTTCCATCTAAGTTTTAAATGCCAGGAGGTTTGTCATTATTGATAGATAACAATGATCTTTCCACCTCTCCTATACTAACTTTACAAAATTTTAACTTGCAATGCTTTCAAACTTGCAATGCAAAATTCTAACTTGCAATTCAAACTTGCATGAGTACGATGGCTCAATGTTGTTGGCATTTCCTGCCTAAGTTTGCCCACTTTGCCAATTAAGTAATCATTAAAATAATTTGCAACATCAAATGGTTTTGTGATGAATAAGCCATCTGATTCGATCTAAGATGGAGTTTAACTTGTCTTTCTGCCCATAATTTCATTTAAAGTACTCCAAAGTTTTTTATATCATTGATCTTGGTTTCATAATACAGTTTATTCTTCTTTTTGTTGAGTTTAGTCACATAATTTCTCAATTTGCAGTAAGTCAGCCAGTCAGATGTGCAGCCAGACTTATTAGCCACTCATTTTGCCCCATCTCTTTCAACCATACGGTTTTTCAATTCCTCATCAATCCATGGAGCCTTAACAGTTCTAACAGTCAGTTTCTTAACAGGTGCATGTTTATCAATAACTGGAAGAAGCAACTTCATAAATTCATCAAGTGCAGTGTCTGGATGCTCCTTATTAATCACATCAGACCAACAAATATTTTTAACATCATCCACATAAGAGTCACAGCAAAATATTTTTACACTATTTTAGTCCCAGCGGACTCAAGTACATCTATCGCCAACCGTGCAAGACCATTTTTTTGTAAAGGATCGCAAGGCCTTGAAGATCGACCAGTTGGTGGCCACTGCTTTAGCCAATCACAGAGCCTCCTCTCCTCCCCTCCACTCAACGCCACTCCTATCTTCTCTCCGCTCCTCTCTCTCTGACAGATGCCTCTGTACATTGGACCATGTGCACAACAGGAATGTGGCGCCTCCCTCCTCTCTCTGTCAGAGCCCTCATTAGAAAACCATTTAAAACCATTTAAACTCTGTCTGTCTAGGCCTGTGTGTGTCAGGAGGTGCATGTGTTTGTGTGTGTGTCAGGTGTGTGTGCAGTGTGTGCGTGTGTGTGTGCATGCATGTGTGCGTATGTGTGGGGGGTGACTTTGTGTTTGTGTGTGCATGCATGTGTGTGTGTGTGTGTGTGTCAGTGACTGTGTATGTGTGTGTTTACAATGTGCTGGGCCTCCTAGCTGGTTCAGTGCTAGTATGAGGGCTGTTTTATGAAAGCAGTGCTTGTCGTGTTCTGTGATGCTGTTGGTTTTTACCAGGCCTGTGGGAGTTTATCTACAGGAGGGTAACAGGCAGGGCTTTAGGATGGTAGATCAGGGTTTAGAGAGGAAGGTGGCATGACAGGAAACACCCCAATAAAACACTGTCTGCTGTTGGTCACATTTCACCATCTGACTGACCACAACACTGGAGGCTGTTCCTCCCTCCCTCCCCAAACTCTTTATCTCTCTCTCTGTCTATCTCTTTCTCGGTCCTCTCTCTCCCTCACTCTCTTCCCCTCCAACCCTCTCCCTCCCTCCCTCCCTCCCTCCCTCCGTCTCCCTCCTTACTCTCTCTATTTGTAAACTTCCCTGTCATAACTCAGCACCAAGCCGTTAAAGCTGCCAGCTCCGTTTTGAGCCCAGCTCCCCTGTCAGCCATTAAAACAGCAACAGCCTGTTAATGGGCTGAACAAGTCAATCACAGACCCTCCATAGATAGCTAACAGGCTCCATAGATAGCTAACAAGCTCCATAGATAGCTAACAAGTTCCATAGATAGCAAACAGGCTCCATAGATAGCTAACAGCCTCCATAGATAGCTAACAGCCTCCATAGATAGCTAATAGCCTCCATAGATAGCTAGGAGCCTCCATAGATAGTTAACAGCCTCCATAGATAGCTAACAGCCTCCATAGATAGCTAACAGCCTCCATAGATAGCTAATAGCCTCCATAGATAGCTAAGAGCCTCCATAGGTAGCTAACAGGCTCCATAGATATCTAACAGGCTCCATAGATTGCCAACAGGCTCCATAGTTTGCCAACAGGCTCCATAGATAGCTAACAGCCTCCATAGATAGCTAACAACCTCCATAGATAGCTAACAGCCTCCATAGATAGCTAATAGCCTCCATAGATAGCTAACAGCCTCCATAGATAGTGAACAGCCTCCATAGATAGCTAATAGCCTCCATAGATAGCTAATAGCCTCCATAGATAGCTAAGAGCCTCCATAGATAGTGAACAGCCTCCATAGATAGCTAACAGGCTGCATAGATAGCTAATAGCCTCCATAGTATTAGCTATATTAGATGCTGCTGGATCCCTTCAGGTGACACACTGGCAGCGTTCTGGGGGGTTACTGGGACTGTTGACTACTCATAGACAAGTCTGCCTCTCCCTCTTTCACACACACAGGCAAGCATGGGCATGACACACACACACTAGTGGGGACACAGAGAAATGGATTAGCAGCACTGTTAAAAAATGTATTGTGAAGGGGAGGAGGGGGGGGGGGGGGGGGGGGTGCTGGTACAAGGTCGCTCCACATTGACTTGCTCTTGTAGGTGGTCAGCTCACCCCTGCTAAGGCCCCCCTCCTACTCCCCCGGTCCTGTACTCTTTGTCATAATGTAGGTAACACTTTGTGTATGTAGGTAACTGTGTCCATAGGTAAAACCGTGTGTATGTAGTAACTGTGTGTATGTGTGTAAAACTGTGTGTACGTAGGTAAACCTGTGTGTATGTAGGTAGAACTGTGTGTGTGTGTGTGTAGGTATAACTGTGTGTGTGTGTAGGTAGAACTGTGTGTGTGTAGGTAGAACTGTGTGTGTGTAGGTAGAACTGTGTGTGTGTAGGTATAACTGTGTGTGTGTAGGTAGAACTGTGTGTGTGTAGGTAGAACTGTGTGTGTAGATGAAACAATTTAGCAGAATAATTCCTGTTACTAATATATAATGAAACACAGCTGCTGTTGTAATATCTTGTCTCTCTCTCTCTCCTTCGTGCTGATAGACCAGCAGCCATGTTCTGTGTGTTTCAACAAACAGACAGACATACAAGTAGTTTAAAGTAGCATGTATTTGTTAACAGGGCATGTTGGCTGGTGTGCTGCTCTCTCCCCCTCCTCCCCAAGCTGAGCCCAGGAAAAGCCCTGTCCGGACATAAAACACTACATTTTAAATAGCTTTTGTCATTAATGCTTTATTAATTGCCTGGGGCAACACTAACCCGACGCAGGGTGTTCTAGAAATATCTGACACTTTGAGGTCAGAGCTGCTCCCGCTGTGTTACAGAGTGACCGTGGTGGTGGTTCAGCGTTTCTCTGGCTGCGTCCCAAATGGCACCCTATTCTCTATATAGTGCACTACTTTTAACCAGGGCCCATAGGTTGCCATTTGGGACACAACCTTTGACTGCTTCTCCGTCTCTGAGGAAGGAAGGAGAAGGATTTCTTTCTTTCTTTGTCTTCAGCCTCTGTTCACATACAGTACAGCACTCCTTTCTTTTTAAAGTAATGTTGTTTATAAGAGGTAAATCAAGTATGTATTTGTAAGTGCTTTAGTCATGCACTGTGTACCCTGTCTCTGTTCCTCAGTTTGAGCACAATGTTATTTATAATTCATGGTATATATTTTATTGTGGTGTTTCCTTCTGGGTTGAATACCGATGAACAGAGAACGCATCAGACCCACCGTAGATACAGATACAGAGTATTTTACTTGAGCATAGGTTGTTTCATGGACACACACATACATGCACGCACGCACACAGAGTGACACAAAGAAACACACCCTGACGTCTGAGGTGTCTCTCTGGCAGTGCCTCCAGGAGCGGGTGATGGCTGAGAAGGTCCGGTCTGGATGGTCAAACTTGTTGTTGTTAGCATTCAGGAAGAACGTGGTGAAAGGCTCCTGCAAGAGAAAACACACACACATTTTACGTTGAGCAAAGGATGTTTCATGGACACACACACACAAAAACATCAGAACACACATAACACCACCATACCAAACCATACTCTCAGTGAACTAGATTTTCTAATGTGTGTTCAGAATGAATAATTTCAGAATTCTGCTGGTTGTGACAGAGAGAAAGGACAATGAGAATGTCTCTTATTGGAACCATAAATGCGGTAAAGAGGTCAATGGAACGCAGACCGTGGGGGATAGAAGAAGGACTCCGGACTGTTGCACATTCAACAAATCTGATCTAACAAAGTGGATATTCGTCAAATTTGTTATGATTGATGTATTGTAACAGGCCCACAATGTGATTACTAAAGTACGATTTTGATATATTTTGCTGTTTTCGCTGCATAACATTTAAAAGTACACAATACACATATAAACAATAGCCTAACTGTAGGCTAATTTTGCTGGGGGGCAATGAGGAGATTCGGGATCTTTCCCCCACGGCATCTTTCCCCCATGCATTTCCATGGCATTTCCATTGTTTGGGTGGAGTTCCATTGACCTCTTTACCGCATCTATGATGTGTTTCTGTGTCTGTGTATGTGAGGTTCCTGTGCCAGACAAATGTCTGTCTTTCTGTCTTTCTGTCTGTCTGTCTGTCTGTCTGTCTGTCTGTCTGTCCTCCCCTACTGTACATTACCCACAATGCCATAGGGAGTATTAATTACTGTGCTTCCTGGTCGCCGGGAGCGACGGTGCTAATTGGCTGATACTGCATGTGGTGTTTACAGTCTGAGATGGAGACAGTTTTCTGATGGAGGGATGTAGAGAGGAGAGGAGGAGAGATGGAGGAGAGGAGGAGTGTAGGTAGTGAGGAGTGGTGTAAGTGCTGTCAGAGGAACTATTCTAATTCACCAGCCCCTCTGCTAACGAGGGGGAGAGGAGGGGGAGAGGAGGAGGAGAGGAGGAGGAGAGTGGCTGGCAAAGGGAGAACGGGGGGGATGCTACTAACTCCCCATCAAGCTTTCTCCAATTAACGAGCTACCTAACATATCAAATATGGCCACCATTTGGATTCCACTGGTATTTACTAAACACTAGGTGGTATCAATGTCCTTTCAACAGTATAGATTGTGTGACTTACTATCTAACTAACTTACTAGCTGCCATTTTGAAAATATTATTTAGGATAAAAAACGACTTACGTCTACACTCGAACGTCTAAAATCAGATTGAAAGTATGTAGAAATGATAATGGACCTATATATATTAATTTTTTTCTTGTTGTATTTTACCCCCTTTTTCTCTCCAATTCCTATCTTGTCTCATCGCTGCAACTGCCCAACGGGCTCGGGAGGTGAAGGTTGAGTCATTCGTCCTCCGAAACATGACCCGCCAAACCGCGCTTCTTAACACCCGCACACTTAACCCGGATGCCAGCCGCACCAATGTCTCGGAAGAAACACTGTTCAACTGACGATCAAAGTCAGCCTGCAGGCGCCCAGCCCACCACAAGGAGTCGCTAGAGCATGATGAGCCAAGTAAAGCCTCCCCGGCCAAACTCTCCCCTAACCCGGACGACGCTGGGCCAATTGTGCGCCGCCCTATGGGACTCCCGATCACGGCCGGTTGTGATACAGCCCCGGATCGAACCCCTGGTCTGTACTGACGCCTTTAGCACTGCGATGCAGTGACTTAGACCGCTGCGCCACTCCTGAAGCCCCTGGACCTATATCTTTTTTATCAACCACCCCTTTTCTGGGTATAGGGTACAGGGAATAGGGTATTGGGTGGATGGGGTATAGAGTACGTACTATCCTGAGCAGCCAGAGCAGGGTGGAGTTAGCGGTGGAGTAGTGGGTGTTGTAGTGATATGGGGGGGTCTGGTCCTCTTCCCACGTCTCGTAGCGCTCTGCATAGAACACTGCACGCTTCGGGTTCAACGCTCCGATTGGCTAAGGGAGAAACAGGAAGACAAGAAGTTACATAAAGTAGATAGAGTATATGATGTTCAGTATATAACTGATGTTTAAGACTTCGCAGACAGGCAGCTCCTAGAGCAGGCTGGTCAAACACACGGCCCCCAGGCCAAATGAGACAATTTAATGTGTCCCACCATGTTGTCATGGTAAAAAAACACCACAGCCTTCCAGGAGTTTAGTAAGGCCTGCTATTGATATTACAGTAATTAGCTGATCAATGGATAAAACAAGAAATACATTACTTTACAACCCAAATATTGGCCTTTGACAGCGTGTTTCACTCTTCTGGAACAGAGGCCAAGTCAATATTACATTCTGGGTCCCAGCCTCTCTGTAATACACCAAGACTGTGTCCCAAATAGCAACCCATTCCCAATATAGTGCACTACTTTTGACCAGGGCCCATAGGGCTCTGGTCAAAAGTAGTGCACTCTGTAGGTAATAGGATGCCATTTGGTATGGGCCCTACGCCAATATTATGCCTTTGCTTTCTCATGTGTTTTTTAAAGGCAATCTAATTAGCCCATTAAAATACATTTAGTGGAGGTTAAATAGCTTTCTCTGCCTTTTCAATCACCCTGGCCAACAGGTACACACAGGTACATTGGCAGTCAATATTAATACACTCAGTGCTATAGAGCCAGTGTGTGTGTGTGTGTGTGTGTGTGTGTGTGTGTGTGTGTGTGTGTTTGTGTGTGCGCAGCGGCCATATCTCGGATTGACCACAGGAATCATGGGAAATCTACCCCAGCAAAGCCCTTGATTCAGACGAGCTGCAGCTAGTGGAGAGACCAACAACTAAAAATAAAATCACTTGAAATATCAAATCATTAAGATTGTGCCGTTACTCCAGTATTCCCATGGCTAGAGTTATGAGAGTGTTACAACATTCTATAACAGCATTCTATTCCCTATACAGTGGGGAAAAAAAGTATTTAGTCAGCCACCAATTGTGCAAGTTCTCCCACTTAAAAAGATGAGAGAGGCCTGTAATTTTCATCATAGGTACACGTCAACTATGATAGACAAAATGAGAAAAGAAAATCCAGAAAATCACATTGTAGGATTTTTAATGAATTTATTTGCAAATTATGGTGGAAAATAAGTATTTGGTCACCTACAAACAAGCAAGATTTCTGGCTCTCACAGACCTGTAACTTCTTCTTTAAGAGGCTCCTCTGTCCTCCACTCGTTACCTGTATTAATGGCACCTGTTTGAACTTGTTATCAGTATAAAAGACACCTGTCCACAACCTCAAACAGTCACACTCCAAACTCCACTATAGCCAAGATCAAAGAGCTGTCAAAGGACACCAGAAACAAAATTGTAGACCTGCACCAGGCTGGGAAGACTGAATCTGCAATAGGTAAGCAGCTTGGTTTGAAGAAATCAACTGTGGGAGCAATTATTAGGAAATGGAAGACAGACAAGACCACTGATAATCTCCCTCGATCTGGGGCTCCACGCAAGATCTCACCCCGTGGGGTCAAAATGATCACAAGAACGGTGAGCAAAAATCCCAGAACCACACGGGGGGACCTAGTGAATGACCTGCAGAGAGCTGGGACCAAAGTAACAAAGCCTACCATCAGTAACACACTACGCCGCCAGGGACTCAAATCCTGCAGTGCCAGACATGTCCCCCTGCTTAAGCCAGTACATGTCCAGGCCCGTCTGAAGTTTGCTAGAGTGCATTTGGATGATCAAGGAGAGGATTGGGAGAATGTCATATGGTCAGATGAAACCAAAATATAACTTTTTGGTAAAATCTCAACTCGTCGTGTTTGGAGGACAAAGAATGCTGAGTTGCATCCAAAGAACACCATACCTACTGTGAAGCATGGGGGTGGAAACATCATGCTTTGGGGCTGTTTTTCTGCAAAGGGACCAGGACGACTGATCCGTGTAAAGGAAAGAATGAATGGGGCCATGTATCGTGAGATTTTGAGTGAAAACCTCCTTCCATCAGCAAGGGCATTGAAGATGAAACGTTGCTGGGTCTTTCAGCATGACAATGATCCCAAACACACCGCCCGGGCAACGAAGGAGTGGCTTCGTAAGAAGCATTTCAAGGTCCTGGAGTGGCCTAGCCAGTCTCCAGATCTCAACCCCATAGAAAATCTTTGGAGGGAGTTGAAAGTCTGTGTTGCCCAGCGACAGCCCCAAAACATCACTGCTCTAGAGGAGATCTGCATGGAGGAATGGGCCAAAATACCAGCAACAGTGTGTGAAAACCTTGTGAAGACTTACAGAAAACGTTTGACCTGTGTCATTGCCAACAAAGGGTATATAACAAAGTATTGAGAAACTTTTGTTATTGACCAAATACTTATTTTCCACCATAATTTGCAAATAAATTCATAAAAAATCCTACAATATGATTTTCTGGAATTTTTTTCTTCATTTTGTCTGTCATAGTTGACGTGTACCTATGATGAAAATTACAGGCCTCTCTCATCTTTTTAAGTGGGAGAACTTGCACAATTGGTGGCTGACTAAATACTTTTTTCCCCCACTGTATAGTGCACTAGAGGGCCCTGGATTACATGTATAGTGAATAGGGTTCCATATGAGATGCAGCGTAGACTGTTTCGTCATCTTCATTATGTTCCCACAGCCCATACCTCCCTCTATGTGGCAAAGAACATATGGCATTATTAGGAATGTTTGACTACCGCTCAACTCTCTCACTCCAAACCAACTGGTCATGTCTGGTTTCCTTCTACGTTCCTTTCTTTCCTCTCCAACATAATGACCGTCAACATCGATGCTAGCACGATGAGGGAGAATGAAAGAGAAGTTTATGGAGATCGGCTGAGATTTACGGGGTGATAATAGGCTGTCATGTGACGTCTGGGGCCGGCTGTGATTGGGCTGTGGGCTACAGGAAGTCAGACAGGCTGTTAAAAGTCCAGGAGGAACCAGTCTGGTCTCAGTCAGCTTAGCCCAATCATAGCTGCAGCTGGACAGCACAGACAGCTAATAGGACAGACTGGATTTCAACCCGGGTCTGACAACCAATTAACATGGTCTCACAGCTAACATGTTCTCAAAGCTAACATGGTCTCATAGCTAACATTGTCTCACAGCTAACATGTTCTCATAGCTAACATGGTCTCACAGCTAACATGGTCTCATATCTAACGTGGTCTCACAGCTAACGTGGTCTCACAGCTAACATGGTCTCACAGCTAACATGGTCTCACTGCTAACGTGGTCTCATAGCTAACATGGTCTCATAGCTAACATGGTCTCACAGGTAACATGGTTTCATAGCTAACGTGGTCTCACAGCTAACGTGGCCTGATAGCTAGCTAAGAACCCCAAACACAAAGAGACTGTCAATATGAATATTTCCACTAAACCCAGCAGCAAGATGGATGTCGTATCTTAAGGATAAAACAGCGCTGACAAATGGTTAAAAGCAGCAGGTGGACGTCATATCGCCACAGAACATCGGCCGTCATTTTCTGTTCATTTCCAGACTATTCTACATGTTGAATCGCCACCATTCGTTGACACACAGAAGGTGATTTACTGCGCACGGCTGATGTTGGTTATAGTGTGTCTTGTCTATTACATCTTACAGGCTTCTTCTGTCACCCTCACAGACAGCTCGTAACCTATAAAAATATATGGGGGCTTTAGCCTGCTAAACTAGCTCATTAGTAAGACATTAAAAAGCTGTTAACATGGTAGATAATGTTGGGTCTTAAGTGGCCATAAGGTCATTCTAAAGCGCTAAGCCTTTCATATGCATGCAGCACCAGCAACCTGGCACCCTATTCCCTTTATAGTATACTACTTTTGACCATGGTCTATAGGGTGCCATTTGGGTAAAAAACGTTTGGCTAGTTCACTCAAACAAAACAACATCCATTTCTGGTTATACTCTGACCTTCTCTGTTGTTGATGTGTGACAGCTAGCTACCTAGCTAACTTTGCCACAACGTGGTATTTCATTGATTTCTTGACATAAACACACTTTAAAGCAACCAGGCATGTTAGGTGTGTTGATTCTACTAGCAACTAAGTTACTTAAGCTTAATTGATGGAACCATGTTGCTAATGTTGGATGCTAATAGATACTGGGTGGGAGATAGGGATATAGGGTCCTGGTCAAAAGTTGTGCACTACATAGGGAATTGGGTGCCATATGGGACTCCATTCCGTGGCTGGTTAGTGGGGTAGAGTACTGACAACAAACTTTTTTCTCTACCATTCCTCTAACACACAGTAATCATCAGCTCCCTTTTCTCAGGTGGTTATGTAAATACAGGACATGATAAGGAGACAATAAAAACAAGTGCTTTAGACAGCTCTGCATTTACCTCCTTCTGAGTTCACTCCCATGAATAATACCTGACCTAGTGATATCTACCTGCACCACCAAACAAGACATGATCAAACCTAGCTGCTGGATTATAGGGCTGTCACATGCTACACTAGATAAACCACTCATCACATGTAATTAGGATCATTCTCTGACTGCAGAGAGCAGAGACCCCAAAGTGGAGGATCCAAGAGGAGCGTGTGTGTATGTGTGTGTGTGTGCATGCGAGTGTGTGGAACACAGAGAAAGAGAAAGTGTTGTGGTTTGTGTGGTAATATCTAGGCTACCTCCCGAGGAGACACACGTTTTCTCTCTGGGCTTGTCAGAAGAAGCACCTTGAACAGCTACAATCTAGTTCTTCAGAGTTCTTTGTTTGGGTGGTTTCTCTCATGGTATAGGTTTTCTGAAGTTCGGTTGCAGTCTATAAAACATTGATACAGTAAAGGGTGATATACACAATTAGCACCACTACATTTCCAGAGTTGTCTATGAGAGTGTGGCTGCGCAGCTAGCTAGCTACATTGCTAACTTTCACTACAACATAAACAATAAACTTTTCAGCAGCAACTTTTGTTAACTCTTTTAAAAACATGAATAGGATTTGCTACTAGCAACTAAGCAGAGAAGCGAATTAATGTAACGTCACAATGGTAAACACAGCATAATAGTGTAGCGACCCTGAATTCATAAGCACATATATGTGCACATTATGGTCCTGTGTGGCTCAGTTGGTAGAGCATGGCACTTGCAACGCCTGAGTTGTAGGTTCGATTCCCACGGGGCACCAGTACGAAAAAGTAAGAAAATTGATGCATTTTCGCTCTAGATAAGAGCATCTGCTAAATGACTAAAATGTAAATATATAGACTTTTCCAAGGGTGCTAGCCATCGAAAACGTGAAGGGCTCTGGTTCATAAGGTTGCGGGTTCGAAGACCACCATGGACAAGCTCCCACTCCCTCTCCGTTTCATAACAGTAGCTATGAGGTAAAGTACATCAGGTACATATGTCTGCTGTCACTTCACAGCTTTGGCTGTTTCTCCCTGAGAGAAGTTTTGACAGAGTCACATCACATCACTTCCTATCAGAGACACACAAAAGCAGGTAGAACAAGAGCCGTGATAAACATCTAGATTGTTAAGCAGAGCACACTCAGTATGTCTTCATATAGGGTTATATGCGTTTCCACTCCATCAACTAACAGCTATGAGGAGATGAGCTTCCCTTTCCCATCAGCCACCTGTCAGTCAGCAGGAAATAATCATTAAAACCTAATGAACTGCTCCACCACACCACTGTACCGCTCACATGGAGGGTGTGTGTGTGTGGTTGTGTGTGTGCTCCACAGGCCTGTGATCTGACAGTAAGAATGCTCCACTGTGGCCCTGAGGCAGAGAACACCCTGTTCAGTTGGATTTAACACGGATGACTGGCTGGCTGATCAGCAGGTAAATTGCAGGTGTGTGTAGGTGTGTGTAGCGCATTAAAGTAGGTGTGTGAGAGGATTAAGTGGTGTATTATCCAGGAGCTATAGGACATTTAGCCTGCTGGTACTGGCACCCACTTCCTGATTGGTAGTCAACTGACCCCATGGCGTGAGCAGCTCAGTCAGAGGACAAAATATCGCTGGATGGCAGCTTCCCAAATGGAACCGTATTCCCTACATAGTGTACTACTTTTGACCAGCACCCTATAGGGCCCGGTCAAAAGTAGAGCACTATATAGGAAATAGGGTGCCACTTGGGAAGCACAAGATGTTTGTGTTTCAGAGTAAGGTGGTTTTACATGACTCTGTTCAGAAGACTTACAGTCTCTCTCTGAGTTCCTCCCTATTTCCTCTCACGCCTGCTCTTTGTCTAATCTGTTTATATATTGGAGAACTCAAGCCCCTTCATTCCAATTCTTTACTAGCTGGTACCTCTGGAGGTAGAAGCCCTGGAGTTGGAGGTGTCTGTGCGTGTGTATGCGTGCGTGCGTGCGTGTGTGTGTGTGCGTGTGTGAGCCCTGGGGTTCCAAGGACAACTGTCAGGAGACAGAGGCCTGTGAACTCATGGTAATGAAGGCAGCTCAGCCTGTAAACAGCATGGGAGGATGTCACTGGAATACATTACAATACATAACTGTCTACCCATGCCAGAGGGCTCGGGCTCTCTCAGACAAACACACACGGCCCACCTGGTTGTGTACAGACTGAAGCCGCCACAGGGTGACAAGAGCAGAAACAACAGCAGGAAGACACAGGAAAGCTGTGTGTGTGTGTGTGTGTGTGTGTGTGTGTGTGTGTGTGTGTGTGTGTGTGTGTGTGTGTGTGTGTGTGTGTGTGTCTTACTGTAGACCTTCTGCCAGAGTGAACACTGGATTATACTGGATCACCCACTATACTACTTACCTGAACAACTCAAACCAAATGTTGTCTTTTTCAGTTACAACAGGGCTGAGTAGAAATTTTCACACAGTGACTTTATTGACTGGCTGGGTGAAACTGGTATAAACCAAGTGCAGAGATTAACCTTACAGACTACTGTTAGGAGGGAAGGGTATTCACTGACGTTATCAGTACACATGCCTACCAGGGTGCTTTAGTTGTGGGTATTTCTAATTCAAATTTTCATTGAGAGTTCAGCAACCTCTCTCATTTCCATACATTCCTTCCCCCCTTCCTGCGTTTCCCTCCTTCCCTCCCTGCCTCCCTTCTTTTCCCTCATACCCTCCCTCCCTCCCTCCCTAGCAAACATTTGTCTGGGATCTGAGGTGAGAATTGATCAAAAACGTTTGTGAAAACGGAGCTCAGATAGAGTCAGGGAGTCGGCACTTTGAGGGGGAGAGGGAACGGGGTAAGGAGGGAGCGATAGAGTGAGAGAGAAGGAAAGCTCAGACAGGAATGCGATTGTTTTCAGGTCAGTGAGCCTGTGAGTTGTAGAGAGAGAGAGAGAGAGAGAGAGAAAGAGAGCGATAAAGAGAGAGAGAGCTGCTAGGAAGTTAAACAGGGCCAGAAGCCCTCATCATACAGACACTAAAAACTATCCTACAGTTGATGGTCGAGGACAGTACCATGTCAAACAGAGCAGAGACACTAGAACATTCAGTTTATGTGCTGAGGCGATACAGTACCAAACATAGCAGAGACACTTAAAGCTTCTATTCCAGTGTTGGGATCTGTTAGGATGTCATGTTTGCCTCCCAAATGGCACCCTATTCCCTATTTAATGCACTACTTTTGACCAGAGCCCTATTGGGCCTGGTCAAAAGTAGTGCATTATATAGTGAATAGGGTGCCATTTGGGACTCAGAATATGTGGTATTCCAGTGTTAGGATCTGCTATGATGTTAAACTATCAGCTCCTTCTCTACATTCCAGCGCTGGGTTCAGACTGAGCACATGATGTCTGCATTATGATGTCTGCATTATTTCTCAGTCAAGATGGTTTTCTCTTCCAGCCTGCATGGGACTTAATAAGGAAATTCCCCTGCTGACTGAGACCCTCACCACTCCTCCTCCCCCATGTCCCCTCCTTTCCTCTCCTTCCCCCTTCCTTCCCCCTCCTGCCCCCTTTCCCCCAGTCCTACAGGTTGTATAACAGAATGTCAGTACCTTGGAGAGATCTCTGAAGTTGCCCGGCAGGGTGAGGTCCAGCTCCTCGGACTCATAGTTGGTGAGAACCCAGGGAAACACGGGGTACTGGTTCAGATCGTTGTAGGTCCTCCCTACAGACAGACAGACAGAGATCTGTTAGAGAAGTTATGTGAGAGAAAAGCGGAGGGGATGAGGTGGGGCGGGGGAGGATGTGTGAGGGGGGAGAACTGCGGGGTACAGGGGAGAACTGCGGGGTACACACAAGGCTTAGGTTACTTTGGTGACCCAGCATGCAACATTCCAGCAGAGCATTTCATCAGACTCCTCTCAGGTCAGCTTCCTGTTTCTGACAGACTAACTTCCTGTCTGGGAGGGCGACACTGCCGCTAATATAGTCCTCACTCTGCTCTATGTAGGGAGGCCTTGGTGTGTGTGTTTGTGCCTCTGACCCTATTACGGGGCTGAGTCACTGGCTTGCTAGTGCTCTCCCATGCTGTCCCTAGGAGGGGTGCATCACGTCATGCCAGGCTTTTTTGGCTATACTCGTCTTGAGTGGGTTGAGTTACTGACGTTTTCTTCCTGTCCGGTCTTGCACCCCCTCGGGCTCGTGTGCTGGGGGAGATCATCGTGGTCTATGCTCCGCCTTGTCTCAGGGCAGTAGCGGTGCATGGGTAAATTCACTGGGGAAGCCAAGCCAGGAAAAAAAAGCCATATTACAACCTATGTGTTGTAATAATTGTGTTGTTTGCTCTATAACCTGGTAGTTCATATGCCTTGCGACCATGATACAGTGAGGGAAAAAAAGTATTTGATCCCCTGCTGATTTTGTACGTTTGCCCACTGACAAAGAAATGATCAGTCTATAATTTTAATGGTAGGTTTATTTGAACAGTGAGAGACAGAATAACAACCAAAAAATCATGTCAAAAATGTTATAAATTGATTTGCATTTTAATGAGGGAAATAAGTGTTTGACCCCCTCTCAATCAGAAAGATTTCTGGCTCCCAGGTGTCATTTATACAGTTAACGAGCTGAGATTAGGAGCACACTCTTAAAGGGAGTGCTCCTAATCTCAGCTTGTTACCTGTATAAAAGACACCTGTCCACAGAAGCAATCAATCAATCAGATTCCAAACTCTCCACCATGGCCAAGACCAAAGAGCTCTCCAAGGATGACAGGGACAAGATTGTAGACCTACACAAGGCTGGAATGGGCTACAAGACCATCGCCAAGCAGCTTGGTGAGAAGGTGACAACAGTAGGTGCGATTATTCGCAAATGGAAGAAACACAAAATAACTGTCAATCTCCCTCTGCCTGGGGCTCCATGCAAGATCTCACGTCGTGGAGTTGCAATGATCATGAGAACGGTGAGGTATCAGCCCAGAACTACACGGGAGGATCTTGTCAATGATCTCAAGGCAGCTGGGACCATAGTCACCAAGAAAACAATTGGTAACACTCTTCGCAATGAAGGACTGAAATCCTGCAGCGCCCGCAAGGTCCCCCTGCTCAAGAAAGCACATATACAGGCCCGTCCGAAGTTTGCCAATGAACATCTGAATGATTCAGAGAGAACTGGGTGAAAGTGTTGTGGTCAGATGAGACCAAAATCGAGCTCTTTGGCATCAACTCAACCCGCCATGTTTGGAGGAGGAGGAATGCTGCCTATGACCCCAAGAACATCATCCCCACTGTCAAACATGGAGGTGGAAACATGCTTTGGGGGTGTTTTTCTGCTAAGGGGACAGGACAACTTCACCGCATCAAAGGGACGATGGACGGCGCCATGTACCGTCAAATCTTGGGTGAGAACCTCCTTCCCTCAGCCAGGGCATTGAAAATGGTTCGTGGATGGGTATTCCAGCATGACAATGACCCAAAACACACGGCCAAGTCAACAAAGGAGTGGCTCAAGAAGAAGCACATTAAGGTCCTGGAGTGGCCTAGCAAGTCTCCAGACCTTAATCCCATAGAAAATCTGTGGAGGGAGCTGAAGGTTCGAGTTGCCAAACGTCAGGCTCGAAACCTTAATGACTTGGAGAAGATCTGCAAAGAGGAGTGGGACAAAATCCCTCCTGAGATGTGTGCAAACCTGTTGGCCAACTACAAGAAACGTCTGACCTCTGTGATTGCCAACAAGGGTTTTGCCACCAAGTACTAAGTCATGTTTTGCAGAGGGGTCAAATACTTATTTCCCTCATTAAAATGCAAATACATTTATAACATTTTTGACATACTTTTTTCCCTCACTGTATATAGGCCGAGACAATAAGAAGACACAGTGGCAGAATAAATTCAACCACACCTTTGTTTCATCACAAAACCAGAGAGAAACATCTGTCTGGTGGAGTCCACAAAGCATATTGCATATAACAAACAGTTACATGACCTACAGCACGGTCAATCAAGTTAATGTTTCTGAAATTTTAGGACTACTAAACAACTATTGATTTAGAATACCGGAGAGTTACCGCAAGTTGCAAAGAAAACGGGAGCTGCCTCCACTATTCCAGCACCATTTCAACTTCAACATTTCAACATCATCAAATCACCTATGCTTAGTCTAATACAGTGACAACTAAAAGATTCCAAAAAACGATTTAGTCCAATCAACGTAAGCGAAATATCATGTGGCTGTAAAAAAACGCCAATGCCATCCTCCTCTCTTTCATGTTGCCGAAACAGTCTATGACTCTGCCATACAGTACACGCTTTTAGTTTTTGTTGTCCTAGGCTACCTGGCTAAAGTTCTTGCTCGCTAGCCTAACTTCCTTTCATGGGCAACGATTAGCCAGCTAGTTAACATTAGCCTACTACATCTAGCTATATATTGAACTTCCATCCTCTCAGGCCAGAGGCACAACACAACGAGAAGCAACAATTCAAGTTTTTTTCGGTCAATGATGTTTGGCTTGATGTGAAGTGATTGGTGTGAAGCCAAATCCAAACTGGCTTCCCTTGACACTTTTTTTGGGTGCGCCAGGACCATTCACAGTTGAGCTCACTCAGTTTAGCTCAACGCTGATTGGCTATTATTGTATAATTTTTATGAAGGGAGGCCAAATGCTCGCTGGCTTCCCTTGCATTCAATGCTATTTATTGGTCAATGTCTTGGGGAAGCCTGGCTTCCCTTGGCACCCATGAATACATGCCATTGTCTCAGGGTAGTAAGTTGGTGGTTTGTTGATATCCCTCTGGTGGTGTGGGGGCTGTGCTTTGGCAAAGTGGGTAGGGTTATATCCTGCCTGGTTGGCCCTGTCCGGGGGTTTCGTCGGACGGGGCACACAGTGTCCCGTTCCCCAGTCCACCTGATCGTGCTGCTGATTTAGTTTCTGATGTTCTGCCTGCAGCTATGGAACCCTGACCTGTTCACCGGACCTGCTACCTTATCCCAGACCTGCTGTTTCGACCCCCTCTATGCATCTCACTCTCTCACTCGCTCTACCACACCTGCTGTCTCGAACTCTGAATACTCGGCTATGAAAAGCCAACTGACATTTACTCCTGAGGTGCTGACCTGTTGCACCCGCTATAAGCACTGTAATTATTATTTGACCCTGCTGGTCATCTATGAACACTTGAACATCTTGAAGAACAATCTAGCCTTAAGGGCCACCCCTCCACCGGCACAGCCAGAAGAGGACTCGCCACCCCTCAGATCCTCTCTAGGTTTCTTCCTTGGTTCCTGTCTTTCTAGGGAGTTTTTTCATCCCACCGTGCTCTTTGGGGTTTTAGTCTGGGTTTCTGTATAAGCACTTTGTGAATCTACTGATGTAAAAAGGACTTTATAAATAAATGGAATTGATTGATTGAGTGTGTGTGTTCTTCCTTTCTCTGCCTGGTCCTGATGAGTATATTAGGCCAGTCTGGGGTTGAGGTTAAACGTTTCGTATATGGAAGCAAACCGAATGAAACGGGGAGGGACCTACCTGAATTTGTCCAAAAGAAACTCTAGTTTTGCTCTGTTTGCTTCCGTTTGGTTCTTAAACGGTAAACGGTGTCCGTAATGAATACGCCCATGGTTAGAAGCGAAAGGGTCTCCTGATGTGGTGTATATGAAGTGTGTGTGTGTAGTGTGTATATTTAGTGTGTGTTTGTCTATATGTAGTGTGTGTAGTGTCAATATATAATGTGTGTAGTGTCTATATGTAGTGTGTATATGTAGTGTCTATATATAGTGTTTGTAGTGTGTATATGTAGTGTGTGTATTGTCTATATGTAGTCTGAGGTGTATATGTAATTACAAAGATATTAAACTGTTCTCCTGGTCACCGTGTTGTCGTTGAGCACGCCTCATGTGACACTGCCAGGCTAGCCTCCTGATTGGACAGCCCGTGGTGGTTACCATGGATACCTCAGTCATGGCGGTGCCCACATGCAACTGTATGGAGGGTTGCCAGATGTGAGAGCTTAGTTTTCCTCTTCAGTGTGATGATGGTTTTCAGATGGAACTTTAACTCAGCCATGAGAACCATGAGGAGCTCCTCAACATTCCATGTCGCCACAAGTCCTCTCTAATTTCACACTGCTACGGACTGGTCCAATCAGAAGGCACTGTTATGGGCTGGTCCAATCAGAAGACACTGCTATGGGCTGGTCCAATCAGTAAGCACTGTTATGGGCTGGTCCAATCAGAAGACACTGCTATGGGCTGGTCCAATCAGAATGCACTATTATGAGCCGGTCCAATCAGAGAACAGAGCTATGGGTGTGATGGTGTGATATCAACAACTTATTATAGAGAAGTATTAGAAACTAGCAGCAAACCCACAACAGCCAGTCAAACAGGACAGGAGACCACTATCAGCACTGACACAAATCGTTTTAATAAACTAAACCTATTTAAATAAAATTATACATTAAATCACCCATTTGAATGAAATCCAAGATACTGGAAGATAGTCATTAAAAACAATTTTCCTTAGTTTGGTGTGAGATGATGTGCAGCAGTGTGAGAGGTGTTTGGTTTGAAGTGAGTTTTGTTTGGTTTGTAGACGGTGAAGTTTCCATGCTGCACTCCAAACTGACGGTTTAGAGTTTAAACAGCAATACTTCACTTCTAACAACACTAATGTGTCACACACACACACAAAACACACACACACACACACACACACTTGCATACCTCAGTGAAAGTCGAGGCTTGACCTGAGGCTACAACAAAGAGAAACGCTACAGATATTTCATCTTTACAGAGCCATCAGTCACACAGCAGCACTCTGCTTCCTGAAACACGTCCAAGCCCCAAACCTCCCAGCCTCCCATCCTCCCAGTCCCCTAGCCTCCCATCCTCCCAGTCCCCTAGCCCCACCTAGCCTCCCAACCTCCCAGCCCCCTATCCTCCCAGCCCCCCAGCCTCTCAACCTTCCAACCCCCTAGCCTCCCATCACCCTCCCATCCTCCCAGGCCCCTTGCCTTGCAACCTCCCAGCCCCCTAGCCTCCCATTCCGCCCAGCCCCCTAGCCTCCCATCCTCCTAGCCTCCCAACCTCCCAACCCCCTAGCCTCCCAACCCCCTAGCCTCCCAGCCCCCTAGCCTCCCAACCTCCCAGCTCTACTCTGCAATGTTCTGCTCTGCTCTGTCCCCAACCTACCAGCCTCCTGTAGCCTCTCAATCTTCTAGCTTCCCTGCTCTACTCTGCAATGTTCTGCTCTGTCCCCAAACTCTCAGCTCTGTGTGTCCCTGGGGGCTACTCTTACTTCCTCTGACAGAAACATGTTATACCCAAATAGGGATATTAAAAATGCAAATGATAGCGTACTGGATTAGTACACAGAAGTTCCCACAGCAAATAAGATGGTTGCTGAGTGTTTAATGTAGTTTAATGGAAGGGTGGTTCTGCTGCTGCTGTGATGTATAGACAATCATTAGGGTTAGATCTGGGCGTTGTGAATTGTACATTATGATGCTGGGTTAGGGTTAGAGTGGTTAAGGCGATTGTAAGTCACTTTGGATAAGAGAGTCTGCTAAATGACCAAAATGTAAATGTAGAAAATTATGATACAATATTGTAGTGGGTTAGGGTAAGGGCAGGGTGTTACGGATGCTACAGATCTAAAATCACACGCATGCCCCGGGGTGATGTACACAGCTAATTCCCAGAGCTACTGTGACAGACTGGGTTCGTACCCAAGTGTCCTGCATGTCACAAGACTGAATTAGCCCACTGAGCTTAAGCCTAGGCATTAGCTTGGGGAGATAACGGTGTGAGTAGATTTACCTCTGCTTTAGCCTGTTCCTGTTCTGGGGTGAGGGTGTAGGAGGGAGAGGGGGGTCCTGTGTGTGAGGGTGTATGGAGGAGACAGGGGTGAGGGTGTAGAAGGGAGAGGGGGGTCCTGTGTGTGAGGGTGTATGGAGGAGACAGGGGTGAGGGTGTAGGAGGGAGAGGGGGGTCCTGTATGTGAGGGTGTATGGAGGAGACAGGGGTGAGGGTGGTGAGGTGGGTGTAAGGGTGTAGGGGGGAGACAAGGGTGGTGGTGTGGTGCGTTGTGGGTAGAGTTCCAGCCTGTTCTGAAGTGTCAGGATGATACACACAACACACACTCTGAAGTGTCAGAATGTTAATAACAGTAGAATAGTGTTTAATTAGAAGAGCACTGGCTGCACGCTAACACCTCTCGCCCGCTCTTCCTCTCCTCCTCCACCACCACTTCTCTCCTCCCCCTCTTTCCTCCATCCCCCTCCTGTTTCCACCCCACTTCCGTTGACACTTATGGCAGCTCAGGTCATTACCACACATTTTTAATGAATTTCCACCATGTTTTTCTGTCTGCCGTACATCTAATTAGATGACAATAATGTATCGAACTCACGCCACAGATAAATATAAATATGCATGAATCTGCAGCGAGCAAGGGAGCGAGGGATGTGACACCTCTCAGAGAGGAGTGGTGCGGCAGGCGCTCTCGTCTTCCAGTTAGTCACAGTTCAGATAAGAGAGGTGACAAAGATATGCCCACACCCCCCCCCCCCCCCCTAATTATCCTAGAGGATGTGTGATCTGCAGTGGTCTTGCTTCCTTTTTCCTTATTTTCTTGCTTCAAATAACAGTCATATTCCTCCACATGAACAGTGAAGTGTAGGCTACCTACAGTACTAACAGTACTACTGCTTAGGAGTGAACTGAACAGAGCATCCGACTCCTTAAACAAAGATAACTTACCTGTAGGTCCTGGCTGGCATGTTTTAACAGTCAACAACAACATACACTACATTCATCATGGTAGAATAATAGATGATGAGATTTTGGTTATGGAGAGAAGAGGTGATCTGCTCAACACAACAACATGGATCTATCCAAGATGAGGGGGAGAGAGCGTAGAAGAGGGGGAGAAAGGGAGAGGAGGGAAAAGAGGAGAGAGGAGAGTGAGAAAGAAGAGAGGAGGAAAGGGAGGAGAAGGGAAGCTGACCTGCGACGGTGTTGAGGAACATGAGATACTCGAAGTTGGAGATCTCCCTCCTCTGCCAGCGCTGGGTCATGTTGGACGACTTGAAGAGCTGCCGGGGCGTCGCCATGGAGATACGCCTGCACAACAACAGAGGAAGAAACACCTTAGGTTGGTTTCAAAATGGCACCCTTTTCCCCATGTAGTGCACTACTTTTGACCAGGGCTCATTCAAACCAATGAGGTTTAAGTAAGGAGTTTGAAAGTGTACTCAAGAAACCTAAGTGCACAACCAGACACACATAGACCAGCTAAAGACCAACACTCCCAGACACGCAATCATTCAGTCAGAGCTCAGAGCACCACACACTGGCACAGCATGACAGCTTCATCAGCATGTGAGACTGGAGCATTCTTCAGCCATGACCAAAGTGTCAGAGTCCTACAGGCCTTGATGTGACTTCAACTCAACACATGGTGAGAATCAAGAGTTGGATGGAGGCTGTTTCTAAAAGACCTCACACAGTCGTAATGTCAAGTTATAGGCCAGACCATAGTCTGGCAATAAATACCTAATAATAGCTAAAACTACTAGCCAACCAATAGCTAACACCAATTGCTAACACTATACCAACCAATAGCTAACACTAGTTAACTAACTGATAGCTAACACTAGAAAAGAAAGGGAAAGGGAAACCCAGCCGCGAGCTGCCCAGTGACGCGAGTCTACCAGACCAGCTAAATGCCTTTTATGCTCGCTTCGAGGTAAGCAACACTGAAGCATGCATGAGAGCACCAGCTGTTCCGGACGACTGTGCGATAACGCTCTCGGTAGCCGATGTGAGCAAGACCTTTAAACAGGTCAACATTCACAAGACGGATTACCAGGATGTGTACTCAAGCATGCGCAGACCGACTGGCAAGTGTCTTCACTGACATTTTCAACCTCTCCCTGACCGAGTCTGTAATACCACCGTAGTCCCTGTGCCCAAGGAAGCGAAGGTAACCTGCCTAAATGATTACCGCCCAGTAGCACTCACGTCAGTAGCCATGAAGTGCTTTGAAAGGCTAGTCAAGGCTCACATCAACAGCATCATCCCGGATACCCTAGACCCACTACAATTCGCATACCACCCCAACAGAGCCACAGATGACGCAATCTCAATCGCACTCCACACTGCCCTTTCCCACCTGGACAAAAGGAACACCTATGTGAGAATGCTGTTCATTGACTACAGCTCGTGCCCACAAAGCTCATCACTAAGCTAAGGACCCGGGGACTAAACACCTCCCGCTGCAACTGGATCCTGGACTTCCTGACGGGCCACCCCCAGGTGGTAAGGGTAGGCAACAACAAGTCTGCCACACTGATCCTCAACACTGGGGCCCCTCAGGGGTGCGTGCTTAGTCCCCTCCTGTACTCCCTGTTCACCTACGACTGCGTGGCCAAACACGACTCCAACCCCATCATTAAGTTTGCTGACAACACAACAGTGGTAGGCCAGATCACCGACAACGATTAGACAGCCTATAGGGAGGAGGTCAGAGACCTGGCAGTGTAGTGCCAGGACAACAACCTCTTCCTCAATGTGAGCAAGACAAAGGAGATGATCGTGGACTACAGGAAAAGGCGGGCAGAACAGGCCCCCATTAACATCGACAGGGCTGTAGTGGAGTGGGTCGAGTGTTTCAAGTTCCTCTGTGTCCACATCACCAACAAACTATCATGGTCCAAACACACCAAGACAGTCGTGAAGAGGGCACGACAACACCTTTTCCCCCTCAGGAGACTGAAAAGATTTGGCATGGGTCCCCAGATCCTCAAAAAGTTATACAGCTGCACCATCGAGAGCATCCTGACTGGTTGCATCACCGCCTGGTATGGCAACTGCTCTGCATCTGACCGTAAGGCGCTACAGAGGGTAGTGCGTACGGCCCAGTACATCACTGGGGCCAAGCTTCCTGCCATCCAGGACCTATATATTAGGTGGTGTCAAAGGAAAGCCCAAATAATTGTCAAAGACTCCAGTCACCCAAGTCATAGACTGTTCTCTCTGCTACCACACGGCAAGCAGTACCGGAGCGCCAAGTCTAGGACCAAAAGGCTCCTTAACAGCTTCTACCCCCAAGCCATAAGACTGCTGAACAATTAATCAAATGGCCACCCGGACTATTTACACTGCTGCTACCCGCTGTCTATTATCTATGTATAGTCACTTTACCCATACCTACATGTACAAATTACCTTGACTAACCTGCACCCCCGCACATTGACTCGGTATCAGTACCCCCTGTATAAATGTAAATGTATATAGCCTCGTTATTGTTATTTTATTGTGTTAATTTTGATTTTTTTTTACTTTAGTTTATTTGGTAAATATTTTCTTAACTCTTTCTTGAACTGCATTGTTGGTTAAGGGCTTGTAAGTAAGCATTTCACCTGTTGTATTCGGCGCATGTGACAAATAAAGATTGATTTGATTTGAATGGCTAACAATACTAGCTAACACTAGCCAATAGCTAACACTAGCCAATAGTTAACACTAGTTGATAGCTAGCACTAACCAATAGCTAGCACTAGCTGATAGCTAACACTAGCTAACAACAGATAGCTAACAATAGATGTGTGTTTTGTGGTACTTAATGACAGGCTGTAGGTAAGGTAAAGGGACTGTCCTCCGTCTCCTTCTGTGTATTTTACTGTGTGGCCAGTGGTCAAGAAGGCAGGCAGGCTGCAGCTCTGTGCTATAGACTTCACTTAGAGAATTAGATCAGTTCAGTCAGGGTCAATGACCACTCACTCCAATGACGGGAGCAATGGGATTTAGAATGTCTCTGCTGCAGACAGGGTCAGCTGCTGCCAGGGCCGGCTCCACCCTCCACCACACAAAGGAGTTAGGTGGGGAGACTAACAATACACACCCTGCTGAATAATATGGACACAATGCACTACATAATGTTACTCTGGTGCTAGTAAGATAGACGGGGAATTGCAAAGGACAAAGACCAAACAAAATGTTTCATGAGCTAAAAAATGTAAATGTGTGTGTGTTTGCATGTGTGTGTGGTTGTGTGTGTGTGTGCTACCTGGCTTGTGGTAGGCCATAGCTGGTTCCCACTCCGACCCTGGGTAGACAATAGACCACCTTCTTCACTGTGGCTTGGTCTGGGAAGTTAAACATCACTGACGCTGGGAGGAGAGATAACAAAACTTGATTAATTCTATGTTAAAGTGCTTAAGAAGCAGTTTATTATATATCATCATCAGAATGCAAACAGGACACATATGAGAGGAGAGTGTCTGTGTCCCAAATGGCACCCTATTCTCTATGTAGTGCACTACGGCCTCTGGTGTGATGCTTACTCCTGTTAGCCATGAAGACCTCCAGGCCAGTGTTCTGGAGCAGGTATCGCCTGGAGAAGACCGCTCTGATCTCACTGAACATCCATTTACCATGCAGACCCTCTGAGTACGCCAGGACCTGCAGAGAGGAGATGAAAAGATAGGAGAGGAAGGGAGGGGGAGGGAGGGGAGGAACAGGAGGGGAAAGAGACCACACAAAGGGTTTACATTGTGACAAACACAGATGAGGTGCTATGTTGCAGCAAGGTTGTAGACTTCCATTGTCTCTAAACATTCTATTTCCCACTCCAGATTCACAACTGTGTCTTTAACACCTATTTCAGATGGTCTGCAACACGCAACCAGGGTGTAAAAAAACAGGAAGAACAGGCCTCTGGGTTACACCCATCAACACCAACACAAGGATAGGAGGGGGTGAGAGAGGAGAGGAGAGGGAAGAGGAAAGGAGAGGATGGGGTGAGCAAAAGAGAGGAGAGGAGAGGGGGATGAGGAGAGGGGGGTCATTAGTGTGCAGCACCTCTGGGACAGCAGGTCTACCGAGGGAGATCAAGAGAGGCCTCCGTGACAGGTGAGAATGATCCCCCTAACACACCTCCCTCCCTCCCTCGCTCCATCCTTCCTCGTCCAACACTGTCTGAGCCCTTGGGGCGGCCTAGTCTCCCCAGGTTACAATCACACACATTTCCATCCTATCAGTGTAGCTGGACACAGACAGAGACAAGAGAACCAGCCAGGGCGGTGTGCGAGAGAGAACAGCCGAAACACAACACACAGAGAGGGGATGTAGCTCGAACCTGACTGACAGTCCAGGGGGGGAACTAGGGAGGGAGGCAGAGTGAGATGTTGGGCTGGAGAGGTTAGGTCCAATGCTAATGCTCATTTAAAACAGTGACAATCAGGAGCAGAGGAGGAGAGGATGGGAAGAGGGAAGGGGAGGAGAGGGGAGAAGAAGTGAGGAGAGAGGCAGCGGTGCCTTAATTTCTCCCTGGAATAGCTGTGGCTCGACCTACCTGCCACATCAAAGTCTCTGGAGCTCAATTAGAAGTGGATTAGATGGAGAGGAGTGGAGTGAATGGCGGAAGGTGGCAGGTGGAGGGAGCGAGGGAGTGAGAAGTGGAGGCAGGGATCGAGGGAGAGGTGGTGGAGGGAAGGGTGGTGGCATCTCTGTTTCTCCTCCCTGTGCTGCCCCAGGTTGACAAATCAGCAACCCCAGACTCTAACAGTTGTCATAGAGACAGACTGCCTGCTCAGAGAAAACCTGTAGTAGGAAGCTGCTGAGGAGAGGAAAGATGGAGAGAGGGAGAGGTGGAGAGTGGGGGTAGATGGAGAAAGGGAGAGATGGAGAGAGGGAGAGGTGGAGAGGAGAGGTAGAGAAAGGGAAAGATAGATTAATGGAGAGATTGTGAACAGATCAGGATGAAGAAAGATGAGAAATATGCAGAAACAACTGAGAAATGACAAGAGAATACTATTATAATGCATGGCCTGATCAACCTTACATTAAAACTATAGGAGCGGCTGTGTCTACATGGATGTAATACCCCTTCTGTTGCTGTGACTGGGAACAGAGAGCAGGCAGGCCAGGCCACAGGGCTAAATACAGAGCAGGCCAAAGGCCTCACCAGCAACAAAACACACAGGCTAAAAAGCCTCTGCTGCAAACAGCCCACATCAAAACATTATGTCAGAACAACAAAGCCTTGGTTTAAACCAACAAGCAGTGAGTGGGCCCTGTAGACTGGAGGCTTGACAAAGCCCAGAGAGAGAAGCAGCTGTAAGAAATGTCATTTAATGAACCTGTTTGCTGAAGCTGTCAGAGGTGTCAGAGCTGACGAGCGCTTGGGACACAGCCAGCCGGCCAGCCAGCCAGCCCCCAGTCACAGACAGTCCTGCCTGTGTGTGTGTGTGTGTTTGTGTGTCAGCCCAGCCCTGCCTGCCAGCTGGAGACTTCGGCCCCAATCTAATCAGCCCACCACCAGGAAGGATGACCGTGGAGGACCAGGCCCCTCCAGACCCACCCCGCAACTCCTCCACCCCGCCCCCCCTACTCACCCCACTACCAGCCTCGTCACCTGCCCTGCTCTGCTCTGCTCACAGGCTGTCACACTGTGGGGGGGCTGGGGAGGGGCTGGATGCGGACAAGCCCAGCCTTTTGTTTCCATGCAGGTTCCTCCCCAAACACATACACATTAAGATCTCATGGAGCGTGTGTGCTGCTCTACTAGCTGGTTGGAGATCATACCTCTCCTATATTGACCATAATGCAATTGAACATTTCTGTCTTTTGTTTCCTGTCCCTGTGTGATGTGACAGAGGGCGGATAGCTGCACTGAGCCTGTGGAACGTCACATCAGTGTGGAGAAATATTGTGACAGCTGAAATTAGGAGAGACATAGGTGACAGCAGTGTTTAGGCTGAAGCTCACATGGAATAACATAGAAAACATCATATAGACGTAGAACACTAAATTTAGATTTCAGAGTCCCAAGCAGAGGGCGGTCTTAATTTTGTTCATTGGTCTTCTAGCATTTATTCAGCATTTTCCTGGTACGGTTCTACGCTGTGACTGAGGTTAACCCTGTACTGTCCAGCCTTATTGAACAGTATGCATTTATAGTATTTATTTATTAATGTCAATGTGACTGACATTAATAACTGTGTGTGTGTGTGTGTGTGTGTGTGTGTGTGTGTGTGTGTGTGTGTGTGTGTGTGTGTGTGTGTGTGTGTGTGTGTGTGTGTGTGTATGTGTGAGAGAGCGAGCGACTGTGTCAGTCAGTTCTGCTGAGATGGGGCCATTATAAGATTATTGAATCAGGCCCCAAGCCAGCATGACTGATACAGTTATAAAGGAGAGGGGAGCAGAGTGACAACCTGCTATGATAGTAGCTCCTCTGTGTTCTCCCCTCACACAGCTAATAGGCTTCTAGTGGAAAGCCTCGACACTGCAGAATCCACAGCCCAGGGGATGGAGAGAACAGATGAGAGAGAGAGTAAGAGAGAGAGAAAGAGAAGGAGAGAGAGAAGGAGGGAGAGAGCGAGAGAGAGAAAAAAAGAGAAAGTGAAGGAGAAATAGAGAGAGAAGGAGGGAGAGAGAGAGAGAGGGGTTGAGGATACGAAAGGAGAGTGATATGACTGCTCCCCCAGGAGAGTGGGGAGGATTTCACACACAGTAATTTGGAGCATCAGCATACACTGAACACCGCATCCACAACCTGACCTCAGGGAGGGAGGGAGGGAGGGAGAAACAGCATACACAGTGAACGCCGGTTTACAACCTTACCTCAGGGTACACAGAGCCGAACTGTGAGGGAAGGAGGGGAACAGTATAGAAAAAAGTATTCACACCCTTTGACTTTTTCCACATTTTGTTGTGTTACAAAGTGGGATTAAAATTGATTGAATTGTCTTTTTTTTCAACGATCTACACAAAATACTCTAATGTCAAAGTGGAAGAAAATGTATTTACAAATGTTAGAATTTATGAAAATTAAAACACTAACATACAGTATCTTGATTTGATAAGTATTCAACCCCCTGAGTCAATACATGCTAGAATCACCTTTGGCAGCGATTACAGCTGTGAGTCTTTCTGGGTAAGTCTCTAAGAGCTTTGCACACCTGGATTGTTCAATATTTCTTCAAGCTCTGTCAAGTTGGTTGTTGATCATTACTAGACAGCCATTTTCAAGTCTTGCCATAGATTTTCAAGCCGATTTAAATAAAATCTGTAACTAGGCCACTCAGGAACATTCAATGTTGTCTTGGTAAGCAACTCCAGTATATATTTGGCCTTGTGTTTTAGGTTATTGTCCTGCTGAAAGGTAAATTTGTCCCCTAGTGTCTGTTGGAAAGCAGACTAAACCAAGTTTTCCTCTAGGATATTGCATGTTCTTAGCTTATTTTTATCATAAACAAAACTCCCTAGTCCTTGCTGATGACAAGCATACCCATAACATGATGCAGCCACCACCATGCTTGAAAATATGAAAAATGGTCCTCAGTGATGTGTTGGATTTGCCCCAAACATAACAGTTTGTATTCAGGACATAAAGTTAATTTCTTTGCCACATTTTTTGCAGATTTACTTTAGTGCATTATTGCAAAGAGGATGCATGTTTCTGAATATTGTGATTATGTACAGGCTTCATTCTTTTCACACTGTCAATTAGGTTAGTATTGTGGAGTAACTACATTGTTGTTGATCCATCCACAGTTTTCTCCTATCACAGGCATTAAACTCTGAGTGGTTTCCTTCCTCTCCGGAAACTGAGTTAGGAAGGACGCCTGTATCTTTGTATTGACTGATTGTATTGATACACCATCCAAAGTGTAAATAATAACTTCATCATGCTCAAAGGGATATTCAATGTCTGCTTTTTATATTAATATTTCAAAAAACATAATTCCACTTTGACATTATGGGTTATTGTGTGTAGGCCAGTGACACAAAATCTCAATTTAATCAATTTTGAAATCAGGCTGTAACACAACAAAATGTGGATAAAGTCAAGGGATGTGAATACTTTCTGAAGGCACTGTATTATCCATCCATGACATGGTGCACAGAAGCATATAGGGGCAGAGCATCGGACATCAGATAAGGACAAACTTGTAAATACTATAGTTTACCATGGTTGTAGATATACACTGAACAAAAATATAAACAACATGCAACAATTTCTAAGATTTTACTGAGTTAGAGATCATATAAGGAAATCAGTCAATTTAAATACATTCATTTGGCCCTAATCTATGGATTTCACATGACTGGGAATACAGATATGCATCTGTTGGTCACAGATACCTTAAAGAAAAGGTTTGCCTCATGCGGTGCGACACATCTCCTTTTCATAGAGTTAATCAAGCTGTTGATTGTGGCCTGTGGAATGTTGTCCCACTCCTCTTCACTGACTGTGCTAAGTTGCTGGATAATGGCGGGGACTGGAACACACTGCCATACACATCGATTCCAGAGCATCCCAAACATGCTTAATGGGCGACATGTCTGGTGGAAGAACAGGAACATTTTCAGCTGCCAGGAATTGTGTACAGATCTTTGCGCCATTATCATGCTGAAACATGAGGTGATGGCGGCAGATGAATGGCACGACAATGGGCCTCAGGATCTCGTCACGGTATCTTTATCGATGGCATTCAAATTGCCATCGATTAAATGCAATTGTGTTCATTGTCCGTAGATTATGCCTGCCCATACCATAACCCCACCGCCACCATGGAGCACTCTGTTCACAACGTTGACATCAGCAAACCACTCACCCACACGATGCCATACATGCTGTCTGCCATCTGCCCGGTACAGTTGAAACCAGGATTCATCCGTCAAGAGCACACTTCTCCAGTGTACCAGTGGCCATTGAAGGTGAGCATTTGCCCACTGAAGTCGGTTACAATGCCGAACTGCAGTGTAGGTCAAGACCCTGGTGAGGACGACGAGCATGCAGATGAGCTTCCCTGAGACGGTTTCTGACAGTTTGTGCAGAAATTCCTCTGTTGTGCAAACCCACAGTTTCATCAGCTGTCCGGGTGGCTGGTCTCAGACGATCCCACAGGTGAAGAAGCCGGATGTGGAGGTCCTGGACTGGCGTGGTTACACGTGGTCTGCTGTTGTGAGGCCGGTTGGACGTACTGCCAAATTCTCTAAAACAACGTTGGAGGCGGCTTATGGTAGAGCAATTAACATTCAATTCTTTGGCAACAGCTCTGGTAGACATTCCTGCAGTCAGCGTGCCAGTTGCACACTCCCTCAAAACTTGAGACATCTGTGGCATTGTACTGCCCATTTTAGATTGGCCTTTTATTGACCCAGGCCAAGGTGTACCTGTGTACCTTTTATTTCAGCTCATGAAACATGTGGCATTTATATTTTTGTTCAGTGTAGTATATAGAGTTTATAATGGGTGTAGATATGATAGAGTTCATCATAAGTGTAGATAGGATAACATTCTGCAAATTTCACTAAGTAAGATGAGAGACACCACAGCCCCAATCAACACATTTCACAACTTATTTTACCATGTGTGACTGTTCCACTTTCTACTAGGCATCCTGTTATAGTGAAACTATTCCACTCTACTTTCTGCTCGCCATCCTGTCAGAAATGTATTCATCTCTTCCTTCTTTAAATTCATCGCTAGGCAACACAGGCACTGGGCCTCTCAACCCTCATTTAAAAACAAAGGAAACAAATCTCTTTTTGTGTGTCAACACGTGTCAAGCAGCTCTGGAATATGCATCTAATTTCTCTTCCATTATAGTGGTGTGTAGTGTGTGTGTGTGTGTGTGTGTGTGTGTGTGTGCGTTGTGTAGACAGCATGGGATGGGAAACAACAAGAGGCCATTCAACAGACCACAAGGACAAAACCAACTGACAAGGAACCTAAAAACAAACCAATCACTGAAAAACAGGTTATATAGGTTTTATACTGAAAAAACAACAGTGTTTCATACTGGGGGGGAAAAGTGTTCTGACATTTTCTCTTGAGGACTAATCCATAAAAAAAGTATTGCTATGTTCCGTTAAGTAAATGAGAGGAGACATATATCTGAGCTCTATGACCGATGCCTGTCACAAACCAACCTTTTACTGCAACTATAATCCCCACTAGGTCCCTTTCAGATTGATGCTGAAGTCTTCCTAAATATCAAAGCATGCCTTCCATCTGATCTTCCCTCGCCATGACAACTGTTATGACTGGTATGAGGGTGGAAGGAAATAGGGAAACGTTAAAACTCTCTGAGATTATAGTTAGGAGGCGAAGCGCTCGGTTCCCTCTCCCAGTCCCATATCTCAACTTCAATAAAGTAGCAGGCTCCTAAAGCAGGTATTGGGGAAAATAAGATACAGATTTGCATAATCAGTGTCACTATCCATTTGTGTGGTGGTTGGAGTGTGGAGAGATGACACGGTGCTGGCTGGCGGTAGCGAGCGAGGCTGGTAGCGGTAGCAGGGAGCTGGTGCTCTGGGACCACTGGGATAAAAGGATGAATATACATCACATCAGGCCGTTGCTGCTGGCTGCCAGATCACTGCCCCAAACGTCCAGCCAAGTTTGTCAATAATGTTTATGTCACGTCGCCGTATTTCACGCATGTTACCAGGCGGGGTTGAGTAGCGGGGAGGGGACGGCTGTATGTCTAAAATATTCTGACAGAAGAGAGGGGGGGGGGGGGGGGGGGGGGGGGGGTGTTTAGCTGGTAGGGGTTTTCTCTCTCTATGGAGAAGTCAGTGATACCTCCACCCCAGTCTGCACCACCAGTACAGTAGTCACACAACATACACGCAAGAAAATACCAATCAGAAAATTGAAGGCTTAACCTGTGTCTGGGAAATCAGCCAAGCAGTGATATTTTACAAATATTTCCTTTGATTATATACTTTTTTTAAATTAGGACAAATCCACTCTGTAATATGATAATTCAAAGTCTTAGATACACAACATCCACATACACAGCAAACAGATACATAGCCCAGCTTCAGATGGCCTACACTAAGGAGCTAGAATAGAGTGAAGGGTTGCAGTCATTTGGTATTGGACTCTTTCAGCAGGACTTCACTAATGGGACTTATTCAGGGACTTGTTAGCCTGAAATGACTGAAATCCCCTTGGTCTGCTCCTCTCCTCTGGGTGCTGCTCACTCAGCGCACCAAGCTGAAGGCTGCCACCAAACTGGGGCTTAAATCCATCCCACTGTTTTATGTGGGAGGGTGGAGGCTCACAGAGACATGGAGAGGAAGAGAGGGAAAGAAACAGGGATAGAGAGGAAGAGAGGGAAAGAAACAGGGATAGAGAGGGAGAGGGAGAAAGAGACTGAGCTAGAGAGGAAGAGAGGGAAAGAAACAGGGATAGAGAGGGAGAGGGGGAAAGAGACTGAGCTAGAGAGGAAGAGAGGGAAAGAAACAGGGATAGAGAGGGGGAAAGAAACAGGGATAGAGAGGGGGAAAGAAACAGGGATAGAGAGGGGGAAAGAAACAGGGATGAAGAGGAGGAGCGACAGCGGAAGAGAAGGAGAGAAAGAGCAAGCGGTTAGAGGAGAAGGCCTGATGACCGATGTGCGCCTCACTTGTCCTCAATTCATCTTGTCTTTCTACCTTTGCTCCAGCGCTCTGCACAGAGGTAATAACGACAGCCTCATCCATTACCCCTTTATCCCTGCTATTCACTGGGAATCGCTTAATAATATGTTACAGATTTGTCTCCACTCGTATAAGTCTCTGTGTCGTTCACGGTATATCATTTGAAAAACATGCAGCCTCCCTTTCCGCCGGACGTTCTTTGAGGATTATGGGGGGTGACACGTCCTGTATGCAGTCGGAATCTGGAGCATAGTTTTTTCAGGCGTAAAGCGGAATTAGCCTGACTGATGTCTCAGTGTCAACAGCACAACAAGCTGTGGAGGCCTGCGGGCGGAGGGCTGAGGAGGGCTGTGCACTGAGTTAAAGGTAGAGCAGGTTGTTATCTACAGGCTGCTCAGGACGGCAGAGCTGAGTGTGTAAATGTATGCTAATGAGAGGCTAACCCTCCAGGCTGGGAGCAGCGTTCAGAACAGGACGCTAATCTGGCTTGTTGACTGCACTAGATCATTTGGACTTGATCCTCTTGTAATTATATAGTTTAAATCTTTTTACCCGAGCTAATCCCACGCCATGTGGAAACGTCTTGAATCCTGGCATGTAGCCTGCTCAGTAGCTAGCGCTCGCCAGCGTACGTCTTACTCTCACTCAGAAACACACACAGCTACGTAGGAGGAGAGGACACAGCTGATATAATTACTCTGACTTCTTGAATCCCAGGCTCACAATCACCATAACAGACATCCCTATACAATTCTCATACTACTGGGAGACAGACAGACAGACACAGACAGACAGACAGACAGACAGACAGACAGGCAGAAGGACACCCTTAGGCTACAGGGGACGACTAGAGGAGGTGTGAATGGGTGGAGCGAGAGAGAGAGCCTCCCCCTCTCTTTGTCTTCATGCCATGGCTTTGTGAGGAAGGAGAGATGGAGGATAGGCTGGCGTGTGGGTTTGGCCTGTTCCGTGTGCTGTCCAGAGGGACTCCAGCAGGGCATGTTGCCTGCATGCCAAAACGGACAGGCCTGACAAGCCGTGTGGCGTGCAGTAATTTGACTAATTACACTGGATTAAAGCATATTAATGCAAGCTGTTTTCACCAGGGTCAATGACCTCTAGACACACATGAAGGAAAATATCTGAAGGACAGATCTTACTTTTAAGGAAACATAGTAAAATAAAATAAACGGACAATCAATCCTTAGTGTGATTTCTGATCAGTAGAGAATATTTCTCTAACACTGGATTTACATCGCAGAGATGCGGAAACGACAGTCCCAGCTCCCGACACCTCACTTCGATATACATTTATGAACTCTCCCCCTGCTCTTCCTCTTCCTCTCTCTCCCTCTCTCTGCTGCTGGAAAGAGAAAACACACCAATAAGGACTTTCAGAAACCCCATGGAACCCTCATGGGGAGAGAGAGTGAGAGTCTGCAGAATGATTAATTGAAGATGGACATGTTGTGTCCCTGTATGACAACAACAACATTACAACATTTCATTGTAATCTTGCATCTTTCTTACCAAAATATTGATATGACACCAGATACTGATTAATGATGATTTGTTATCTGTAAATATTCTAGTGACAGTGGTGATTCAGAGGTGATTTGGTGAAGGTCTTCATCTGTCCTGTTCGTAATCCTTTATCTGTTCTGGTTCCACTGAGGGAGACTAAGGTCTCAGTGAGCTAGACTGTGATTTATTAAGGAAGTTGATGTGGGACTGAATAGTATATTGCAATACAATAATAACAGTAATAGTATATCTGGGAAGACAAACATCAGTCTTTAAAAAAAAAAATCAAGACAAAAACCAAACAAACTTATTTCTCTCATGCTTTATATTTTAACAGTTTCTATGTTCTATTCTTGGTTTTAAATGGGAAAACAATGCTGAGGCGAGTTCAACAAGGCTTCTGTCTGCAGCAAACATGTTGCCAGAGTAACAACTTCACTTCCATGATTTGAATGAACATTTCAAAATGTTATGGTGAAACATCAAACAGCTACTTTTTGTAAAGATTACTGTGGATTTTTAGCGACAATATTCAAACTGAAAACGACTTAGCTATTCCTACTAAATATAGTAAAAAGTCTACATGGACACTTTATTATTTTAAGTGGCAGTTTAGACCGAAACAGACACTTACGTTCGCCGCACACTATCTTCTCAGACTGTTAGCTAACGTTAAAACAAAACAAATGGAATATCTTAGCTAACGTTAGCCAACGTTCGTGAAATATTTCCCTTGTTGAACGCACTTCTGGTCTATCCTTTGTTGGATAGTTGATATTTTATACTAAATATCAGACATTTAAAATTGATTTTTCAGTTAAATTAATTATTCACTATTAATTTTTATATATAATTCAGTGAAATAGGTTTATATAGGATGTGTTATTATGTATTATAACATACCATAAAACAAGGATGTGTAATATAATATAATAATATTAGGATGTGTGGTTTAATACAACAGCTCTCCTAATTGTCCCATATCAATCTGAGTCAGACAAAAGAGAAGCAGTTCCACTATGTGTTCCTCTGTCTGTAACGTGCTGTAATAATAGTCTTAAAGCAGCATTATGAAAACAGAATACCAAAGAGGCTTACAGCCGAGGTTTCATGAAACATTTAGGTTGAACTTCCAAGGCTGTGCTGATGAAAAAGGTGCCTGCTGGAGAGAGAGGAGAACGGGAGCCCCAGACAGTATTGTACAGGAGTCACATTAAATTAATACTGAGGGCCATTTGGAGTCTTTCTTCTCCCAGGCTTTTCAGAATGGATTAACTACGAAAACTCAGAAATTACTAAAGCACCTATTAAGCATCATGCCAAGGCTTTCTTCTCCCTGCTTTTGAAAGTGTTTGAATGTGCTCTGGCATTCAATCCCCTCACAGAACAAAAAGTTATTGTTTGCACGCTTGATGAAACCTGATGACAGGCTTGATAAAGGAGGACGTAAAACACATATCTACACCTGAACTTTAAACAAATGACATGCACCTTTAACTGCATGAAGACACACATTTATACAACTCATAGCAAGCAGGTGCATAAACAAATGCATTCATTTATTTTATTGTTTACAAGAAAGGTGGAGTAATTATGGCCAGTAAATCAAATACAATCTTGTCATTATATTATAATTATTATATTATTTAAACTTGGACATGTTCTAAAGATCTGTTGTAGAGTGTGAGTGTGTGTGTGTGTGTGTACATGCGCATGTGTGTGCGTGTGTATGTATGCGTGTATGTGTACACCCTCTTGAGAGTGTTTCCACTAAACTGAAGGGTCTCCAGTCTCGGTGCCTCTCTGCTCTCTCTGGCTGTTCAAAGCCTCTCTGGGAGCCATGAATTGTAATTGTAGTTGCTAACAGGATTGCTGAGGGCCCAAACGGAGCCACTTGAGAAGCAGGTCGTGTGGAGTTAAACGCCTGTCAGACACTCAAAGCCCCCAGCATGGAAGGTGGCCCTCAAAGGCCCTCAAAGGCCCGCCACCACCACCGCCACCAGTACCACGTCCAGGCCCTCTTCTGTTCCCCTCCCTGCTCCTCTGAAAGACCTGCTCCATTATGTCCCTGCAGACACTAGGCCTAAACCCTGTACGCTCCTCTCTTCTCCTTCTGCTATATATGCAAGAAGAAAGATAAAATATGACCCTTTAAAGCACCTGTTCACCATTCACAACACAAAAGTTCACGCCTATTTAGTCATTTATGCATTTTCCCTTAGCCTCTAGTCTATCCCAATATACCCCAGCCCCAGCCCAATATCCTTCACTCCAGCCCTATCCCACCCCATCTCCCCAGCTCCAGCCCTATCCTACACCCCTCACCCCATCCTAAAACCCCCGTCGCAGTACCACCCCCGCCCCCTCATTCCCCCACCCCTGCAGCGTGAAGGACCTCACCATGACCCTTATTAAAATCTTAATTGGATTGCGAATCGCTTGAAGGAGAAATTCAACATCCTTCATTCAACTCTGATTTTAGCCTTTCAGCATTTCTCCAAGTATTTTGCCGCCCGTCGTAACAATAAGAATCCCAAAGAAAGTTATTCAAAAAACTCAACCAGATATTTCTGAAAACGGAATCGGCAAAACGAACCGTTCTCCTTCAGAGACAGAGAGACGTGAGTTTCCCAGGCAGGGAGCTGCATGGTGACTGACTGACAGAGACAAAGCCCAGAATAGACCATTGTGTTTCTTTTCACTGTTGTAATGGTCTTAAAACGGCTACAAGCAGGCTACCATTCACTTTAGTGACCAGTCTGTATGCTACCATTCACTATACTGACCAGTCTGTATACTACCATTCACTATACTGACCAGTCTGTATACTACCATTCACTATACTGACCAGTCTGTATACTACCATTCATTATACTGACCAGTCTGTATACTACCATTCACTATACTGACCAGTCTGTATACTGCTATTCACCTCTGACCAGTCAGTGCAGCTCTCCTATACTCTTTACAGCCCAACTCTATACTGGACAGAAGCACAGGAGAGACTAAGGGACTATCTAAGTCTCTCTCCAGTACTACTATATTAATACGTCTCTCTCCAGTACTACTATAGTACTAAGTCTCTCTCCAGTACTTCTATAGTACTAAGTCTCTCTCCAGTACTACTATAGTACTAAGTCTCTCTCCAGTACTACTATAGTACTATACTTTTGGCCAGAGGCCATAGGTTCACTAAATAGGGCATAGGGCTCTGGTCAAAAGTAGTCCACTATACAAGGAATATGGCTTCGGCTAAAGTGCATAATAGGAATGATCCAAGGGTAGAGATTCGGACACAGCCTAAATTCAGCTTCTCAACAGCTCTCCTATAATTACAGAGAACTACTCCCATAACAACAACATCAACCACTGTCATAATGGTCCACAAGATAATTACAATAATTACAATAACATCTCATTAAGAGGAGAACGGCAGCACAGGGAGCATTAATAGCAGACAGGTGTGCAACACAGCGCAATTATAGAACCTGAAATTAGCTCACAGCCTGGAGGCAAAAACAGGGAAAAAGAGAACATCACTGTGAAAGAGAGAGTCAGTGTGTGTGTGTGTGTGTGTGTGTGTGTGTGTGTGTGTGTGTGTGTGTGTGTGTGTGTGTGTGTGTGTGTGTGTGTGAAAGCGAGAGAGATGGCAGAGGGTGAGAGAGGCTCACAAAAAAAAAGAGAATTGCAAATAAGCAAACAAAAATATCTTAAATGTGTAAATTAGGGAGAAAATGAGAGGGAAGCTTTTCCCAGCAGACTGTATCTGAGATGAGAGACAGGCAGCCAGACGTGATCAAGGGGAGCTGTGGAGTGCTGAGGCAGGCGTCAAGACAAGACACTCAACCCTCAGCCACAGCCTCTCATTCAGCCTGCCAGCCCCTACCCTCAACCTCCCAGCCTCTCAACCTCTACCGTCAGCCTCTCAACCCCTCATACTCTATATCCCCAGCCTCCAAGCCTCTCAACCCCCAGCCTCTCATTCAACTCCCAGCCTTCCAGCATCATTCAACCCCCAGCCTCTCAACCCCAAAAGTCTTAACTCCCCAACACTCAGCCTCCCAGCACCTTCTCTCAGCCCTCAACCTATCAACTCCCAGTCCCTAACCTCAGTCAGCCACTGGTAGCTTCTCCAGTCAGTCAGTCATTACTGAGCCTAGTGCTGCATAGGACATCCTATCTGATAACGTTACAGCTAACTGACTGTCTCTCTACTTGACCTATCATATGACAGCGTCTGTAAACCACAAATCTCCTTCGTTAAATGGTGTCAACACCCCCCCCCCCCCCCCCCCCCCACACACCCTGACGCTGCTCTCCCCCACACACATACACTGAGTGTACGAAACATTCTAATATTAAATTGCACCCCCCTTTGCCCTCAGAACAACCTCAATTTGTTGGGTCATGGACTCCACAAGGTGTCTAAAGTGTTCCACAGGGATGCTGGCCCATGTTGACTCCAATGCCTCCCACAGTTATGTCAAGTTGGCTGGATGTCCTTTGGGTGATGGACCATTCTTGATACACAAAGGAAACTGTTGAGTGTGAAAAACCCAGCAGTGTTGCAGTTCTTGACACACTCAAACCGGTGTGCCTGGTACCTACTACCATACCCCGTTCAAAGGCAGTTAAATATTTTGTCTTGCTCATTCACCCTCTGAATGGCACACATACACAATCCACACACAGTCATAATTGTCTCAAGGCTTGAAAATCATTCTTTAACCTGTCTCCTCCCCTTCATCTACACTGATTGAAGTGGATTTAATAAGTGACATCAATAAGGGATCATAGCTTTCACCTGGATTCACCTGGTCAGTCTATGTCATGGAAAGAGCAGATGTTCCTAATGTTTTGTACACTCACTGTATATACAGTATATACACTACCGTTCAAATGTTTGGGATCAAATTTCCTTGATTTCGAAAGAAAAGCAATTTTTTTGTCCATTAAAATAACATCAAATTCATCAGAAATACAATGTAGACATTGTTAATGTTGTAAATGGCTATTGTAGCTGGAAACGGCTGATTTTTAATAGAATATCTACATAGGCGTACAGAGGCCCATTATCAGCAACCATCAGTCCTGTGTTCCAATGGCACGTTGTGTATGCTAATCCAAGTTTATCATTTTAAAAGGCTAATTGATCATTAGAAAACCCTTTTGCAATTATGTCAGCACAGCTGAAAACTGTTGTGCTGATTAAAGAAGCAATAAAACGGGCCTTCTTGAGACTAGTTGAGTCCCCACATATGCTGAGCACTTGTTGGCTGCTTTTCCTTCACTCTGCAGTCCGACTCATCCCAAACCATCTCAATTGGGTTGAGGGCGGGGGATTGTGGAGGCCAGGTCATCTGATGCAGCACTCCATCACTCTCCTTCTTGGTAAAATAGCCCTTACACAGCCTGGAGGTGTGTTGGGTCATTGTCCTGTTGAAAAACAAATGATAGTCCCACTAAGCCCAAACCAGATGGGATGGCGTATTGCTGTAGAATGCTGTGGCAGCCATGCTGGTTAAGTGTGCCTTGAATTCTAAATAAATCACAGACGGTGTCACCAGCAAAGCACCGCCACACCATAACACCTCCTCCTCCATGCTTTACGGTGGGAAATACACATGCGGAGATAATCCATTCACCCACACTGCACCTCACAAAGGCACGGTGGTTGGAACCAAAAATCTCAAATTTGGACTCCAGACCAAAGGACACATTTCCACCGGTCTAATGTCCATTGCTCGTGTTTCTTGGCCCAAGCAGGTCTCTTCTTATTATTGGTGTCCTTTAGTAGTGGTTTCTTTGCAGCAATTCGACCATGAAGGCCTGATTCACACAGTCCCCTCTGAACAATTGATGTTGAGATGTGTCTGTTACTTGAACTCTGTGAAGCATTTATTTGGGCTGCAATTTCTGAGGCTGGTAACTCTAATTAACTTATCCTCTGCAGCAGAGGTAACTCTGGGTCTTCTATTCCTGTGGCGGTCCTCATGAGAGCCAGTTTCATCATAGCGCTTGATGGTTTTGCGACTGTACTTGAAGAAACTTTCAAAGTTCTTGACATTTTCCGGATTGACTGACCTTCACGTCTTAAAGTAATGATGGACTTTCGTTTCTCTTTGCTTATTTGAGCTGTTCTTGACATAATATGGACTTGGTCTTTTACCGAATAGGGCTATTTTTTGTATACCACCCCTGCCTTGTCGCAACACAACTGATTGGCTAAAACGCATTAAGAAGGAAAGACATTCCACAAATTAACTTTTAACAAGGCACACCTGTTAATTGAAATGCATTCCAGGTGACTACCACATGAAGCTGGTTGAGAGAATGTCAAGAGTGTACAAAGCTGTCATGAAGGCAAAGGGTGGCTATTTGAAGAATCTCAAATATAAAATATATTTTGATTTGTTTAACACTTTTTTGGTTACTACATGATTCCATATGTGTAATTTCATAGTTTTGATGTCCTCAATATTATTCTACAATGTAGAAAATAGTAAAAATTAAGAAAAACCCTGGAATGAGTAGGTGTGTCCCAAACTTTTGACTGGTACTGTATATATATAAGAACAAACATGAGGAGGCACCTTCCCTCTCCCTATACTGAGTGGAAGGCAACAAATCGTCTCATATATATAGAGTGAAAGGCAATGATTAATCTTCATGTGTAGGAAACGTCGCCTCTCCTGTCTAAAGGTGGACACCGTAATCATTGGCCCACTGACCCTGTGTTAGCCTGTGATTCTCCACCAGAGCATCTTTACTGCAGCCCAGGAGCCCATTATGAATCTCACATTAATTGCACAGCCCTTCTCTCCCTTCAACGCCATGTGTTACCAGTAGAAGAGCACACAGCAGAGCAGCAGAAAACAAAAACAAAGGGAGGAATAAAAGAGGATAATAGCTTTGTATTAACCTGGTCAGTCTATATCATGGAAAGAGACGTTGTTCCTAATGATTTGTACCCTCAGTGTATACATCCCCAGCCCTACACACACACACCTCCCCAACTCTAAACACACACACACACACACACACACACACACCACCACAACCACAGACCTGACGCTATAATACAATTATTATAATTACAAGGTGGAACGTAAACCCCCCCGCACCCCCCCCCCACCCATCTTGTTGCGTTAAATAAGTTCTGCTGTTTTTTATTTTCAAACCAAATCAGCTCCCTTTGTCTTCGTCATCATCCCCTTCTCTTCTCTTTTCATCCGCTCTTCCTCTCCTTCTCATCCCCAATTACAGAGCTGGACTAAATAAATCAGTACTGAGCTCTTCAATGTTTCAGGCTGGAGCCATCAGGCTGAACTGTCTCTCTCTACAGCCCCAGGGCACAGCTAGATCAGGTGAACGCCTGGAGGCAGGAACCTGCATGTCAGCAGAACCTCCTCCTCATCCCCTCCACCTCTTCATCCCCTCCTCCTCTTCTCCTCCTCCTCCTCCTCCTCCTCCTGGATCATGACTGTTTCATGGGTCAGCCTGATGTCCGTATGCTCCAGCCCATCTCTTGTTTTGCTCTAACAGAGGTCAGAGAGATTACTATTTTTATGAAGCCAATAGAAGATATCCCAGTGGGAGGACAGAATACTAAGCTGCACACACACACACGCAAGCATGTCTAGAGGCCCAATAAGAGCTGACAGATACCAGGCAGTCTGACAGACACACAGACAGACAGTCCTGATGTCTGATGCTTCCGAGGTGAGCTATAAGCTTTTCATTTTGGAATATCTCTGGCTATTGGGGTATTTAAATGTGAGGATGATCTTTTAAACTATGTCAGATGGCTGGGACAAACCTTCCCCATAATGCAGTTTGATCCGTGTTAATTAGCGTGTGAAATAAGCAATTGGCTTCCTGCCTCATGGCCTTTTGTCTCAGTCTCAGTGGTTGGGATGGAGATGAGGTGGTAAAGATTTGATTGTAGCATCCTTTCCGTCTGTGCTGCACATTGTGTGTGTGTGTGGTAACAGGCTAATATTCTACACTGCTCACCACAAGTAACTCTGTGTTGTTGTTTTTATCGCACTGCTTTGCTTTATCTTGGCCAGGTCGCAGTTGTAAATGAGAACTTGTTCTCAACTGGCTTACCTGGTTAAATAAAGGTGGAAAAAAAAAATACGGAACTAATCAGAGTAGACAAAATGTCTCTGCTGCCAAAATGTCTCTGAGCATCCGCTCAGGGTGAGTCTCTCTCTCTCTACTCTCCTCTCGTAGGGAGGGTGACAGCAGCATAAAATGGAGGTGTGGAAATGTGCCTTCCATGTGGCAGAGCAGTAGGGTGATTGGGGCTAGGGCTAGCAGCAGTAGGGTGACTGGGGCTAGGGCTAGCAGCAGTAGGGTGACTGGGGCTAGGGCTAGCAGCAGTAGGGTGACTGGGGCTAGGGCTAGCAGCAGTAGGGTGACTGGGGCTAGGGCTAGCAGCAGTAGGGTGACTGGGGCTAGGGCTAGCAGCAGTAGGGTGACTGGGGCTAGGGCTAGCAGCAGTAGGGTGACTGGGGCTAGGGCTAACAGCAGTAGGGTGACTGGGGCTAGGGCTAGCAGCGGTAGGGTGACTGGGGCTAGGGCTAACAGCAGTAGGGTGACTGGGGCTAGGGCTAGCAGCAGTAGGGTGACTGGGGCTAGGGCTAGCATCAGTAGGGTGACTGGGGCTAGGGCTAGCAGCAGTAGGGTGACTGGGGCTAGGGCTAGCAGCAGTAGGGTGACTGGGGCTAGGGCTAGCAGCAGTAGGGTGACTGGGGCTAGGGCTAGCAGCAGTAGGGTGACTGGGGCTAGGGCTAGCAGCAGTAGGGTGACTGGGGCTAGGGCTAGCAGCAGTAGGGTGACTGGGGCTAGGGCTAGCAGCAGTAGGGTGACTGGGGCTAGGGCTAGCAGCAGTAGGGTGACTGGGGCTAGGGCTAGCAGCAGTAGGGTGACTGGGGCTAGGGCTAACAGCAGTAGGGTGACTGGGGCTAGGGCTAGCAGCAGTAGGGTAACTGGGGCTAGGGCTAGCAGCAGTAGGGTGGCCAACACAGGGTCCACACATTCTGTTTTTACACAAATAACTTTGTTTTTCTCCAGAATTCAAGGTCTGGTATTTAAACTGGCCAGGATATGGATATCAGATGGATAGATATCAGACCTATATTTCTGAGTTGCTACAACTGTTTTTAACCTGTAATTTATCATCTTTAAAAGTTGTCTATGAGTTGGGTGCTATTGGGTGAATGTGGGACACACGTTTGAGACTGCAGTCTCCCCTGGTGTCATTGAGAGGATGATGAAGCTGGGCTCTGTAATCCTGGGTTATAAATCACCGTCTGAAACGAGGCGGTTCCTCCAGTTTCATTAATGGAAATGATCTGTCAATATGCTGGAGTCACTTCACACGTGTCAGCTGTGCTGGAGCACAATAGAGCAGCTCACTGATGAACTCCCCGACCACTCCACACAGTCTATAAAACAACTGGCTTCCACGCAGGGGAGCGCCCCGTAACCCGCCCACACGCCCCCGCCACCCTGACCCAGACATCCCCTCACAGACCACCAGATGACACAGATGGGGAAACCAAACAAAAAGGAGGCTCCCTTTGTACGAACTGGGACTCCTTTCAAAAGCCATTCAGGCAACAAATTGGGTAAATCTGTCCGTGCAACACTCTGGTTTTGCTCTTTTATTAGCGTCGGCCGCACGTCACGGTAAATAAAATCAGATTTATGAGTATTCTGCAACAATAGCTGCTTTTTAAAGTGTGGGAAGCCTATGATATCTTGGTTTTGTTAACCAGACACACAATGTTATAGATCACAATAATTACACACATGACGTCAAGAACAGGGCGCTGATTTCTTCGTTATTATAAACTTTATAGTTTGCATCGTACAATTATTAAAGGCCAAAATATATATTAACTACTAGACAACAGCAGATATGTTTGATTATATCCTAGGATAACTTCATGATTATCAGTAGCACCAAATAATGTATAAAACAGGATTCTATTTTCTCACTTTACTATGAGTCAAAAGTTTCAACAAATGATCTTCATTTAAAGAACATTAATGTACTTTATTTACTGAGAATAAAGAACAGAAATTAACTTTATTTCTTCATAAATAATATGTATAAGTTCCCTCTGTATTTCTTCTAACCGGTTGTCTAAATAGAACAACAGAAGCACTTCAAAGTGCTGTGTACTAATGTGACAGTTGTTCATGGCAACCATCTACAGTGGGGAGAACAAGTATTTGATACACTGCCGATTTTGCAGGTTTTCCTACTTACAAAGCATGTAGAGGTCTGTAATTTTTATCATAGGTACACTTCAACTGTGAGAGACGGAATCTAAAACAAAAATCCAGAAAATCACATTGTATGATTTTTAAGTAATTAATTTGCATTTTATTGCATGACATAAGTATTTGATACATCAGAAAAGCAGAACTTAATACAGAAAACTTTGTTTGCAATTACAGAGATCATACGTTTCCTGTAGGTCTTGACCAGGTTTGCACACACTGCAGCAGGGATTTTGGCCCACACCTCCATACAGACCTTCTCCAGATTCTTCAGGTTTCGGGGCTGTCGCTGGGCAATACGGACTTTCAGCTCCCTCCAAAGATTTTCTATTGGGTTCAGGTCTGGAGACTGGCTAGGCCACTCCAGGACCTTGAGATGCTTCTTACGGAGCCACTCCTTAGTTGCCCTGGCTGTGTGTTTCGGATCGTTGTCATGCTGGAAGACCCAGCCACGACCCATCTTCAATGCTCTTACTGAGGGAAGGAGGTTGTTGGCCAAGATCTCGCGATACATGGCCCCAGCCATCCTCCCCTCAATACGGTGCAGTCGTCCTGTCCCCTTTGCAGAAAAGCATCCCCAAAGAATGATGTTTCCACCTCCATGCTTCACGGTTGGGATGGTGTTCTTGGGGTTGTACTCATCCTTCTTCTTCCTCCAAACACGGCGAGTGGAGTTTAGACCAAAAAGCTATATTTTTGTCTCATCAGACCACATGACCTTCTCCCATTCCTCCTCTGGATCATCCAGATGGTCATTGGCAAACTTCAGACGGGCCTGGACATGCGCTGGCTTGAGCAGGGGGACCTTACGTGCGCTGCAGAATTTTAATCCATGACGGCGTAGTGTGTTACTAATGGTTTTCTTTGAGACTGTGGTCCCAGCTCTCTTCAGGTCATTGACCAGGTCCTGCCGTGTAGTTCTGGGCTGATCCCTCACCTTCCTCATGATCATTGATGCCCCACGAGGTGAGATCTTGCATGGAGCCCCAGACCGAGGGTGATTGACCGTCATCTTGAACTTCTTCCATTTTCTAATAATTACGCCAACAGTTGTTGCCTTCTCACCAAGCTGCTTGCCTATTGTCCTGTAGCCCATCCCAGCCTTGTGCAGGTCTACACTTTTATCCCTGATGTCCTTACACAGCTCTCTGGTCTTGGCCAATGTGGAGAGGTTGGAGTCTGTTTGATTGAGTGTGTGGACAGGTGTCTTTTATACGGGTAACAAGTTCAAACAGGTGCAGTTAATACAGGTAATGAGTGGAGAACAGGATGGCTTCTTAAAGAAAAACTAACAGGTCTGTGAGAGCCGGAATTCTTACTGGTTGGTAGGTGATCAAATACTTATGTCATGCAATAAAATGCAAATTAATTACTTAAAAATCATACAATGTGATTTTCTGGATTTTAGTTTTAGATTCCGTCTCTCACAATTGAAGTGTACCTATGATAAAAATTACAGACCTCTACATGCTTTGTAAGTAGGAAAACCTGCAGAATCGGCAGTGTACCAAATACTTGTTCTCCCCATTGTATATTGTAATACATTCTAGACATCTACATTCTGAGATTCTTATTGACACAGATCTTAATTTGGCAGGTAAAGATAAGATAATTATAGCCACCGTTTTCCTTCACTGGCTCATGAAACTAGCGTATGATCATCATGGCTGCTGTTCACTAAACACTATACTGTTAGAACTAGCCTCAGACGCTAGGTAGGTTCTCTCTCTCCCCTTCCCCATCCCTCTCCTTCTTTCTCTCACACACACACACACACACACACTCTCTCGTTACATATTATGGTAGGCCTTAACCCTACTCTCTCTCTCTCTCCATATTATGGTAGGCATTAACCCTACTCTCTCTCTCTCTACATATAATGGTAGGCCTTAACCCTACTCTCTCGCTCTCTACATATTTTTTTGCTGCAATTCTGACATTTTGCATGGCAATATGCAAAGATTTTTTGACATTTGTCGCGAAAACACGCTGACAAGGGAAGAAGTTTGTTGACCTGTGTCTTGATTGAACCATATTATGCGGTGAATGTACGGTGATTGGTTGAAAATGCAAGCTGTCTCTTTGTACTATGGTGATTGGTCAAATTTGCAGCCCCTCGCATAATATGCAGGAAATTTGAGAATCCTGAAGGGACTGCTAGATATTATGGTAGGCCTTAACTATGTTCTAACAGTGTCACGATCGTTATTAGATGAAGCAGACCAAGGCGCAGCGTGATAAGCGTACATTCTTTATTTGGTACACACACGAACCAAAACAATAAACAAACGATACATGAAGTCCTAGGTTATACACAAAACCTTACGGAACAAGATCCCACCACCTAACATGCCAAAAGGCTGCCTAAGTATTGTCCCCAATCAGAGACAACGTGCTACAGCTGCCTCTGATTGGGAACCACCCTGGCCAACATAGATCTAAACGATCTAGAACAAAACATAGAAAACTATAACATAGAAAATCCACACCCTGGCTCAACATAAAAGAGTCCCCAGAGCCAGGGCGTGACAAACAGGCACATCATCAGTTAGGGAGGTTTATTTTTAAGTTAGGACACAAGTATGAACACACAAGCATTCTGTTCTATGGTACTCTCTCAGCTCCTCTCTCTCTTTCCTCTCCTTCCCTCGCTCTCTTCTCCTCTCTCTCTCCTCTGCCTCTTTTCCACCTCTCCTTCTCCCTCTCTTGCTCCCCATCTCCCTTCCCTCTTCTCTCTCGCTCCCCTCTCTCTTCTCCTCTCCCTCTGTCACTACAATCTGCATAGAGAGACATTTGTCATCATTAGCTGGGCACTGACAGTTGGCACACAGCTTTTCACATCTCCACCACGGGCAAATACGAACCCTTCAGGCCTTATTTGGGTAACATGGCCTAATGTCATCATGGACCCAGCCACCAGCATTTCATTACAACACAATCCTCTTTTATCCCTCCCTTTGTCTTTGTTTTCTGCTGCTCTGCTGTGTGCTCTTCTACTGGTAACACATGGCGTTGAAGGGAGAGAAGGGCTGTGCAATTAATGTTTTGTGAGATTCATAATGGGCTCCTGGGCTGCAGTAAAGATGCTCTGGTGGAGTATCAAAGGTAACACAGGGTCAGTGGGCCAATGATTACAGTGTCCTTTAGACAGGAGAGGCGACGTTTCCTACACATTACGATTAATCACTCTGCCTCTGTTGCTTTGTTGCCTTCCACTCTATATATATGAGACAATTTGTTGACTTCCGCTCCGTATAGGGAGAGGGAAGGTGCCTCCTCATGTTTGTTCTTATATATATATATATACAGTGGGGAGAACAAGTATTTGATACGGCAGTGTATCAAATACTTGTTCTCCCCACTGTATATACAGTACCAGTAAAAAGTTTGGACACACCTACTCATTCAAGGGTTTTTCTTTATTTTTACTATTTTCTACATTGTCCAATAATAGTGAAGACATCAAAACTATGAAAAAACACATATGGAATCATGTAGTAACCCAAAAATATATATATATATATATATATATATATATTTTTCAAATAGCCACCCTTTGCCTTGATGACAGCTTTGCACACTCTTGGCATTCACTCAGCCAGCTTCACCTGGAATGCTTTTCAAAAGTATACAGGACAATGACCCAACACACCTCCAGGCTGTGTAAGGGCTATTTTACCAAGAAGGAGAGTGAGGGAGTGCTGCATCAGATGACCTGGCCTCCACAATCCCCCGCCCTCAACCCAATTGAGATGGTTTGGGATGAGTCGGACCGCAGAGTGAAGGAAAAGCAGCCAACAAGTGCTCAGCATATGTGGGAACTCCTTCAAGACTGTTGGGAAAGCATTCCAGGTGAAGCTGGTTGAGAGAATGCTAATAGTGTGCAAAGCTGTCATCAAGGCAAAGGGTGGCTACTTTGAAGAATCTCAAATCTCAAATATATTTAGATTTGTTTAACACTTTTTTGGTTACTACATGATTACATATGTGTTATTTCATAGTTTTGATGTCTTCACTATTATTCTACAATGTAAAAAACAGTAAAAATAAATTAAAACCCTTGAATGAGTAGGTGTGTCCAAACTTTTTACTGGTACTGTACATATTACATTACAAAAACAAACATGAGGGGGCATCTTTCCTCTCTCTGGCAAAACAGACTGGAGATGATTCTATAAACTAGTCCACATCAAACCACAAGTCTTTACAATGCTGCTGCTCTAACAACAAACCACAAGCCTTTACAATGCTGCTGCTCTAACAACAAACCACAAGCCTTTACAATGCTGCTGCTCTAACAACAAACCACAAGCCTTTACAATGCTGCTGCTCTAACAACAAACCACAAGCCTTTACAATGCTGCTGCTCTAACAACAAACCACAAGCCTTTACAATGCTGCTGCTCTAACAACAAACCACAAGCCTTTACAATGCTGCTGCTCTAACAACAAACCACAAGCCTTTACAATGCTGCTGCTCTAACAACAAACCACAAGCCTTTACAATGCTGCTGCTCTAACAACAAACCACAAGCCTTTACAATGCTGCTGCTCTAACAGCTTCACAACAACAGCAGAGATATTAACCGGTAACAGAATAATAATGTAGCAGAACACTGCTCCTGTCTCTTACTAATACCTTAATACTGTCATGTAGAACAGATACAGCATTTATCTGTGTGATAATACAGACAGGGGAAGCCATAGTCTGCATCACAAACGGCACCCTATGTAATGCACATATAGAAAATACCATGGACCCTGGTCAAAAGTAGTACACGATAAAGGGAATAGGGTGCAATTTGAGATGCAACCATAACCTAAGCATTTTTACACAGTAATGCAATGGGCACATACTAAAACAGAAAAATGTGTGATCGTTCACAGAATGTTATCCTCTTATTTAAATGGCATAAACTCTGATAATACCTCTCATTTTCTGTGTTATTATGCAAAGCCATGTTGGCAAATAAAACTAAATTATATTTAATTATATTAATGCTAAATTGATGCAAATACATGCATGTCATTCATCAGAAAGGCTGACAAGCGTTCCATATTGAGGAGAAGAGGGAGGCGGGTGGTGGAGGAGCTGAGATAATTCATTAATTTTCATAATTTCCCTTGTTCTTCTCTCTCTTCTCCCTCTCGCTCTCTCTCTCCCTCTTTCTCTCCTCCTCTGTCATGGAAATACACACCAAAGATCTGTTATTATGTATTTTCTCTCTCCATCTGATGTGTTTTGTGTAACCACACCGGGCTGTAGCCTGATGGCCTGTAGCCTATAGGACCTAGCCTGGGCTTCAGCTGATCACTACAAGGTCCTTCAGAGCCTCTGGCTGTATTGTCCTGGCTCCTCACTACTCACACAGAGAGGCTGCTGACAGGAGGGCTCTATTGTCCTTGCCTCCTCCTAAATCGTATTGGAGGAGAAGGTCCAAGGTCCCTCCCCTCTGACCTTTTTCTCCAATGTGTTTTGAGAAGGATGCGAGGTCAGAGGATGTGAGGAATCAAGGAAATATGAATTGAGAAAGAGTAGGGGAGGGAGGAGGCTAACACAGGGAGGCTGCTGACACGAGGAGGGGGTATAACAGATAAAGAAAGGGGGGTCGGAGATCCAGAGGGGGTAGGGGTGTAGGGAGGATCCAGAGGGTGGAAGGCACAAGGCCCAGAAATTAACGGGCTACCCCACAGAGACACCATATTGTCTGGAATAATGATATTCAGATTATTAAAAATGAATTAATTTTGTGGGGGGACATGTCAGAGTGAGTCCCTATCCCGAGAGGGTTAAGTGTATTATTTCTCCCAGTATGAGGCCTAATGCTGATCACACGTCTTAAATGCCACCCTCTTAATCTGATTCCTATTGCACTGCCACTCCATTAGAGACTGTTGGTATAATCTGGATTTGATTTGGTGACTGAACCTCTCCTTGGCTGCCCTCCATACCCAGTCCTCTATAATGCACAGAGATAGATGACAGAATAACATGGACGACCCTATTTGTCATGTTCTAACAGGATTATCAATAGAGACACACACTGACTATTAATATCCTCAATTAGTTTACTTTAATGGCCACATTATGAGATGCCACAATTACTATTGTGACTTTTAAATTGTTAATATGGTCTTAGATAAATTGGGTCTGTCTTAATAAAATTAATATTATTATGGTTTTAGCTGGGTTTGGTCTTAACCATTTACACTAATGGTATCTTTCATGCACCACAGTACTGTAAATTTATAAAAACTTGATTTTTATATAGTAAATGTTTACACTGTCTGGGGCGATGGATTTGTGGCATCGAAAATGTATGTTGTATTGTCAACCTAGACTTGTAATTGTCAAACTGAAATATCTCATGTCCATTTCAGGCCGTGTGTGTGCGTGATAAACTATGGTGTCATCACAAAGCCATTTCAGCTATTAGACAAGAACTGTTGACCCCATGCCAGACCACTGAGAGGATCAGTCTTACTAAGAGAAAGAGAAAAATGAAGAATGGAGGGGAAAAGGAGAAGTGCAGTAAAGGCCGGGTCTGGAAACAAAGAAGCCTTCTACACAGAGAGGATGGGTCACATGGTAGGAAGTAGAAGTCATTGTATTGATTTACACAATCATGCATAAAGCTGGAGGGTCAGTGACTGGATTGATGTTAGGCTGGGTCAGAATCGAAAAAGGCCCCATACTACAGTCATGCATTGGGCTGTGGTGTTAGAAATAGGTTCTATTGAAATTAGGCCGGGTCAGAGATAGGCGCTAACCCATATCTGCTATAGTGGATCTAACACATAGACCATGCAGGATAGTGTAGATCTGAGTAGAGTAGAACAGGTTGTTAGTGTAGATCTATAGTAGTGTAGACCAGGTTGCTATATAGTGTAGATTTGTGTAGAGTAGACCAGGGGTGTGTTCAGAACGGTGTGCAACGTTTAATTCACACACAAACGTACCTCAAAGGCTGTTGAAGAACGGTGTGCACCGTTTTGGGGAAACGTGTCATTCAGTACAAACCGTCACGCAACGTAGCAAACGTTGAACCGAACTGAACGCACCTCAGGTTGTTAGATCAAAGCATTAACATTTACATGTAGATCTGTGTAGAGTAGTCCAGGTTGTTAGATCAAAGCATTAACATTTACATGTAGATCTGTGTAGAGTAGTCCAGGTTGTTAGATCTAAGCATTAACATTTACATGTAGATCTGTGTAGAGTAGTCCAAGTTGTTAGATATAAGCAGCCACATGCTTTAGATTAAAGAGGTGATAATCCTGAAGAAAAGCCCCTCCTCTATCACGCAGAGGGATGACCAGCCTCATGGCCACACTGACACACACACACACACACACACACACACACACACACACACACACTTGGAGTTGGAAGTAGACTGTAGACTAGTCTGGATCTAATAAAGGCCAATATACCTGCTGATCTACAGTATAGAATGTCCTACATTCACAAAACACTCCAGGAAAGTGACTAAGAAAAATCTAAACTAGGAAGTGGTAGCTGGTACCTAGTTTTGTCAATATCTAACCAAACAATTTCTGTTGACTATTCATCTAAAATAATAGTCAAGGTTATGAATATTATCAACTATATTTCACACTTAATTTGAATTAGTATTTTCATTGTAGACCTTTAGATGGGCCTAGAGTAAAGATGTGTTCTCCTGGCAAGGTCTATCCCAGCACCCCCATGTGTTGTCATATCTGTAATATCTGCTTGGTAACAGTGGGACATTATTATGATTGGGCTGATGCTGCTGACAGAGACCTCCAGAACGGCTGGCATGATAGTGGGAGACACCTATCCATCACACACACACACACACACACACACACACAGACAGACAGACAGACTACACTGGGAACTGACAAGGTGCAGTCTATCCTGATAATTTGTGGTTCTGTGCAGATGAGTGTAAACGTCTTTGTGTTCCGTACCTGCTCTCTGCAACTCTGCCATTTGACGCCTTCTTCAAAGCTCATACTGAACCCTCTGAGATGGGAAGCCACGATGATAACTACTTATAAAGCTAGAGATGGTTCCGAGATTTGGTTTGGTGATAACTACAGTGATTGTTCAGTGATTTGGTGTGGGGGGAGGGACTTCTTTACTGTGCAGAAATGTGCAGCAACTTCGTCTGCATAAAAATATCTAGTTTACTGGTGTTGTGCATAAATGTGTCTTGCTTCTACTGAGGTCTTGATAACATAATAAACGGTTTCATATTAGTAATACGATTGGAATAGTTAAAGAGTATTTCTGTAGCAGTAATACCTATGTAGGCCTAATTTCCTTCAGAAGAAAATACTAGGCCTACTCAACTCAATTATATATATAATTAGGCTAAAGTAATAATCATAATAATAATAACAATAATGTATTGTTTTTTTTAGTTGCAATTGTTTTGTTTTGTTTAATTTGTTCTATCATCCTATTCGTGATAATTGTAAACACTGCTCTCACACAACACTCACCGGGAATGATGTCTACAATGTACAACATCAATAATTTGTCGAGTATTAACAGTAACGGCCTGCTTATGAACACCTTGTGTTCACAACCTGTTAATGCTGACAAGATGCTGTTATACAATATTGTGGACTATATAATAATCGGAATCACGTATTTCAACAAACTAACAAGATGCTTTCAATAAAACATTTACCAATGCTGAAAAATAATTCATATTGGAAATATATTAAAAAGCCTACACATGTATAGATTACAGTCTTACAAAACAGTGGTATAGCTAATGGAAATATCTATGGCATCTTTATTTTTCTCCACTGAAAAGATGAGTGTCCTATTTAATTTGACAAATTCATCCTTCAATTAATGAGGGATAGTAGGCCTATTTCATACATTGAAATAACGAAAAATATGAACATTCAAATTAAAAAACGTCTTAATTGAAAAGTAGGCATGAAGATTTATTTTCTTGCGTTGAATAGCCTATACAACAACACTAAGTAAAAACAATCAACTTCTAAGGGGCATTGGGCCTTTATGTTATCATTAGCCTATTTATGCTGGAAAAGAAAACAGAGAAAATTAACCGGTCCACTATTTTTAACTACTACAATGTTCAGGCATACATGCATTATTGTCAAAATAACCATGCGTGTAATTTCACAGGCCTAATAATTATACAATAGCCTAGCCTACTGATATGCTAAAGATGTAAATCCATATAATATAGGCTATTTCAACATGCAGTAGGATATTTTTTTCTTCGGACACTGCATTCCAAATTGCTATTTGAAATGTCCCTGTAGAATAGATTTAGCAGTGCGAATCGTCTGTCAGAGCAAAAAATAAATAAAGACATAACCCCACGCAACGACTGTCATCAAATCTGTCATTTAAGTCGTCGTGTCTAATATTAGATCAGGTACCGTCCTGAGGCTGTGGACAATACAGACACACTAATCTAATCTACAAGAATAAAACAAAACGATAATCAGAGAAAATAAGAATAATAAACACAAGAAAAATACAACCTAAAATATGTTTTATTCAAAACAAATATATAAGCAAAACATTGTCATATTTTATAGCCTACCTAAAGTAACATACAACCAAGCAGTCTAAAATGAGCAGTTGAAGAAAATCCGTTAAAATGTCAAAAAGACAGCCTGAAAGAAAGCAGAAAAGGGCTCTGTTTTTTCTCTCCCCAATGCGTAGGTGGACTTCCGATCCTCGACATTACTACCTTTAGTTTAAATTGTATATAAAACCGGGGGATTAATTTGTTGTCGATTAACTGGAGGCGGTGACGAATCAGATGGCGATTGGACATCCCCATTCCTAACCCTCCCTTTATAATTTCCCGAAGAGCGTCCGGGCTGTTAAACACAGAAAGACTCAGCCGCCTCCACGACGCCCTCTCACACACACACACACACACACACACACACAGACAGCACCGCGCACTTTCACATGCGGATCCATAACTACAGCAGTGATTAGAGAAATAACAAAAACAAAGACGAGGTTCTTTTGACTACTGACGTGAGAAGGTGTAATATGGACTTTTGATAATTATTCGCAAATCGAAGGACATACTTTTTCCAACTGCAGTTCAATGCAAAAGCTTATGATTTAGACCGGCGAGATTATTACGCATGTGCCCCAACTAGCAACAGGCTGGGTTGGGTCTTTTGGAACACATTTTTTTTCTTTTTAATAGCGTTCTTTTTTCTCTAAAATTGGCTCCCGTACAAACAGCCGCGTTGGATCCGTCGGCTTACTGCGAGACTCCGGTCTACAACCCGGATCTCTGCCCTAACATGATAGCCGCCCAGGCCAAGCTGGTGTACCACCTCAACAAATACTACCAGGAGAAATGCCAATCTCGGAAGGCGGCCATCTCCAAGACCATCCGGGAGGTGTGCAAGGTGGTGTCGGACGTCTTGAAGGAGGTGGAGGTGCAGGAGCCCCGCTTCATCAGCTCTCTCAATGAGATGGACAACCGCTTCGAGGGGCTAGAGGTCATCTCCCCCACGGAGTTCGAGGTGGTGCTCTACCTCAACCAGATGGGGGTGTTTAACTTCGTGGATGATGGGTCTCTGCCGGGCTGCGCCGTGCTCAAGCTGAGCGACGGCCGCAAGAGGAGCATGTCTCTCTGGGTAGAATTCATCACCGCCTCCGGCTACCTCTCTGCGCGCAAGATCCGCTCCAGATTTCAGACCCTAGTGGCGCAGGCCGTGGATAAATGCAGCTATAGAGATGTTGTCAAAATGGTGTCTGACACCAGCGAGGTGAAGTTACGCATCAGAGACAGATACATCGTTCAGATCACCCCGGCTTTCAAATGTACCGGGATCTGGCCCCGCAGCGCAGCGCACTGGCCCCTACCGCACATCCCCTGGCCAGGGCCCAACAGGGTAGCCGAGGTAAAGGCCGAGGGATTCAACCTTCTCTCTAAAGAGTGCTACTCGTTGAACGGAAAACAAAGTTCGGCAGAGAGCGACGCCTGGGTCCTGCAGTTCGGCGAGGCCGAGAACCGCCTACTCCTGGGAGGCTGCAGGAAGAAATGTCTGTCGGTCCTTAAGACGTTACGGGACCGGCACCTTGAGCTGCCTGGGACACCCCTCAACAACTACCACATGAAGACTCTGGTTTCTTATGAGTGTGAAAAACATCCACGGGAGTCTGACTGGGACGAGAACAACCTCGGGGACCGTTTGAACGGGATTCTATTGCAGCTTATTTCGTGTTTGCAGTGCAGGAGGTGTCCCCATTACTTCCTGCCTAATCTAGACCTGTTCCAGGGGAAACCTCATTCTGCTCTAGAAAATGCAGCCAAACAGACCTGGCGACTGGCGAGAGAGATTCTGACCAACCCCAAAAGCTTGGAGAAACTCTGAGGTAAATGTGTGTTATAGTGAAGAAGAGTCAGTGAGAGGCCTGGTGATGTATCAAAGAACTATGGACAGAAATGATCACTGCACCCCTGTTTTATTCACGGTCTTGTAAAATGTGACTATCCTCTGATGATGAAGACGTTTACTCTGAGATCATTTTTATGACATTTAGTCAAATATGACCCTTCTCTTAATTATATTCTGTGATGTCCTACCATCAATCCACATTCAAGGTTAGGTTACAATTCAGTGTTAATCTTTCGTTATTTCTCTCCATGCCCACAGTTGTCTAAATCGTTTATTTGCTTAAACGCTTTAAAATAAAGCCCCCATACAAGCCTTGACAAAATAACTGTACAATTTCTACTGTAAATACATTCATAGGTTGTGATTCCAGTGGTCTGAAATGGTGAATGTTGTTCTGTGACATGTAAACTTAGGAGATCAATTCCACCTTTTAAAGTAAAACGCCTGAACATTTTTTTATCTGGTAGAAAATACATTAGTATATTCATTTCAGTGATAGTCTGCTGTATCTGTTGTAAGTGGACATTTTCTAATTTTGAAAGTTTACATTTTGATGGTATTATCTGTTACGTTTTTAAAAAAAACATTCCATAAATATACATACTTGAATTCTTATTTAAAGTATACTCGATCATTTTTGTTTGTACCTTGCTTACATGATCAAACCTGAAAATAAGAATATATATATAAATACAGTCTAATTGAAAAGAAAAAATGCACTTGAAATACACTGGATTATAACATTTGTGATCTGATTTTTTATTCCTGTCTCTGAACTAATTTAAAGAGTTAGCCTAATAAAAACGACCTATGTAATATTTGTGTCCCAATCATGATTAATGAAATGTATAACTTGTATTTTTTTTTTTTTATCACATATAGGGCATATTTATTGTCGGCACCATACATGGGTATTTTATAGGCCTAGTGTTTAACCCATTTTAAATTACGCAAACATAGTTTGTCATATCTCTATTAGTTCCGGCTAAAGGCCTACCCTCCATATTGTATCTATCAGGTTGTCTACGTTATAATAATAGGCTGTCAAATTAAAAGCTTTTTATAGGGAAAAACAAATGTATGAGAGGTACGGTTGGGGTTAGACATTAGGCCTATATTTCTACACGAAGACTGCGCAAAATTGAACGCTTAATTGTGAAAATGTCTAGGTTACAACGTTAGTATTAGCCTAATAGTACAAGTGGTTATCCCATTTCCATACACAGTCTCTATATTTATAAACAATGATAATATTGGTCTAAAATCGAACAGACCTCGTAGGCTCTCGTTTGATGACATGGATTTTCAGGTTTTGAGGGGATCAGAATATCAATAAATGTGTAAAATATTGTAGGCCTACAGGTCAGGTTCTCTTCAGGTGGAGCCTCGCGCTCGTATAAGCCTAGGCCTGGGTATGCTTAAGGCTCGTCTACATTCTGGGAATCCAGATGGCACAACGTTCCAATTAGACCAAATAATCTAAAATGCTCCACTATCTCCTAATGGTTGAATTGTTGCACATGGGTGAACCTGGATAATTGTTTTCATCTCTAAATCACATTTTGTGTCTTGCACAAGAAAGGAACCTGGGGTCTATGCGGGCCCAGCCTAAACATGAACATGAGTCAGTAAAGTGAACTTGAACGTGAACAAAAGCTTGTGGGGTAATCGCATATCAAACAGAAAGGGAAAGTAGCGGTTGGACTTACCGTGGAGTCAAGCCGTTTGAAGGAGGGGTCATCCTCATCCACTTCGAAATAGATCTCGGTCGTCGTGATGGAGAGCGTCCCTCGCGCCACTATTACCGGGGCCACGAGCTGGGCCGGGGTGCTGAGGACCACTGGGCCTATAATGCGTAATACATGGTGCATCAGATATAAGGACAAACAATATATGGTCTTTAACAATTCCTAACAAATAATTTGATTTGTTTGATTGTGAATTATTATCAAATTTGACTATACTTCGATTTAGTCAGAGAAGATATTGAGACGATGTAATGTCTAGGATGCAAATTCTACAATTTCTTCTTAATTTGGGCACATGCACGGTTCTTAATTATCATGGTAACATGTCTTCATTCAGAGTAATAAAAAAAAATGCAAACTCGAATTATTCGTTCTGGCTATAAAACAGGTTATTTTGAACCAAATCGCTATTCGGCCTATTCAACAAGCATATAGGCCTATATACATTCTAGGCTTACAAAACTATATGAAGCTAATTTACATAAGTAATAACCATTTTAACTAAAGGCGCGTGCGGTGCAATAAGGCCAGCAGTGTCATATGGCCTATCAGAACTAAACCAGAGATGGAGGATCGCTTGCCAATATGATGACTGGTCACTTATGACAATATCCGTATTATTATTATTATGCATATTTGCATACTGATATGTTTCATAACAATTATATCAGTTACTATAACGACAACTGGGGCCACTAAAAGAGAGACACAACACCACCCCAAATTACTGTTTCAATATGCATAGCATCCTAAACTAATTAAATGTTTTAGAAAAACTTTATTTGAGGGAAAATAAAAGCGTTTATATTTGTGCTGACAATATCCGTTCAGTATTTTTACGATGGCTTTTTGACCCTTGGTCAGCTGACGGGATCACATGCAATCTCTCTTTCTGTCTCCACCCCTCATCTCCATCTCTCCTCCTGTCCTCTGCCTCTCCCTCCATGTTCTATGTTCTATTTGGATCAGTATCGCTGAGGCGCGCGGCTCCAGTGATTTGTCTCGAGCTCAAATGAATGCTTTTGAAATTGGGATATTTATCGATCGCGTGAACTCCAAAGAGCCACTTTAATTTCTCATCAATCTTAATCTTGTGCTCCTCAGCCAATTATGCCCGATACTGTTGCAAGATTACAAGTGGATTTTGGTTTCAATTCCCTGGGCGCTCTTTCATTGTGCTCACGGAGCGTTCATGAATAGTGGAATCGGCTTTCCTACGCTTTCTCTCTGCCTGCCCTAGCTGCCTGTAATAAACTCTCTGCCTGTATTAAACTGATCTTATCTGATTACACTATCACCGTTTAACATGTGCTTTACAAGCTGTAGTAAACATGCAATATCCCGGGTCTAATAACGTTGCAGTTGTAGGCTATTGTAGGCCTATGAGAACATTTGACCCTAATATGCCTCACAACATATTAATGAATAGATACTACAAAATACACTGACATATAATGCATTATACAATATAATAACTGCGATGTGCTCACAGAATTGAAAGCCATGCTTTTGAAAATGAAACGAAACGTGATCAAACATTAATTATTATTCTAATACTCATATTTATCACTGTCATATTTATTAGCCTATGTAATTATCTTGTAATGACACTTGTTCTTAATGTTGTTTCCACATTTAGACAAATATTAAACCCGCCCCATGTTAGGCTACATTTGAACAGAGAATTAGGCCAACGTCTCAGTAAACGGACAGATATTGTTTTACAGTCGATGCTGTTGCAAGAGATTCCCATCAATCTGAAGGGTTTGTCTTTCTGCAACATAAACTGTCTATTCCAAGACCTCTAGTCTACTCCCCCTCGGAGAGAAAGAGAGAATAATAAGACGTTGGAGGGTACAGAACCATTGTGTTGTGGCCTGAAGGGACTCTGGTACAGAGAGAGACAATACAGCCTTAATCCACTGGATCCACTGCGCTACAGGGACGGGATTTAGCTGTAATCCCTCTAGGGATACTCCATAATTAGGAGTTAGTATTAAAACCTTTACACAATAATAATAAATGATACAGGTTTCCATATGCCAAAGGACTGGATTCGGTTAATACATGCGATATAACGCTATATTTTTGGAGTGGTTTTCTTAGAATGTCCTTAAAAAATAGTTATAGTAGTAATAATATTTATATTATATATTAACACACACACTCCTTTTACGCATATGGTCCTCAAAATTATATTTAAATTGTACATGGAGCAAACCATTCAATTTCTAGCAAAAATAATTCCAGTTATAATATTCTATTACATAGTCCTAGTTTCTTAGTGTTACAGTTCTATTTTATATGTACTCTAGTCTTGTATGTCTATGGGGAAGGTAAACTGATAAACAGTCTGGTCTGATGAAGACTGTCACAGTGATGTCACTGCTGCACTGCTACACAGACACAAGGCATTCTGGGTAGTGTCATAATTAAAACAGCACTGTTCATTCTCCCAAAATCCAGATTGCCCAACATGCCTCTCAAAGGCTTGAATAAGTCTAAGACTTACCTTTATAGGGCACTATTTTCGACCAGGGCACATAGGCCATTAGGGTGCAATTAAGGACCCAGCCTAAAACAGTTCCACTTCTTATCATATATGCAAGAAAGATTATAGTAGTCATTTCCTAAACATGCAATGTAGTCAGTGATATTATAAGTAATTCAAAACATCCTGAGCACTGTACTATTTTATGAGGTTTTGTCTAAGTATTTATGACAATATTATCTTGCACTCATAAGGCTAATTATTACCCATGTAAGGGATAAAATTATGCCAGAGAGAGAGCGAGAGAGAGAGACAGAGAGAGACAGAGAGCGACCGAGACAGAGAGAGATATGATAACGGTGCACTCCCCTCGTTAGGGCATGATAATGCCTCCTTGAGAGAGTACAGCCTGTCTTTGACTGGTCCATTCAAAGGTCTGTCAGTTAAGATCATTAATATCTCAACTAAAACAGTAAACAGCCACTATCTAAACACAACACCTCCCTTTCCCTCTTCCATCCTCTCCTCTCCTCTCCTCTCCTTGAGATTTGGGTTACAGATGAGTAGACAAAAGGAGTGTGTTGATGCCAGTGAGAGCAGACGGTGTTGCCAGTGTTCAGGGGGAGTGAAACTAATCATGGGTTTGGTAACCACAGGGCAGGCCCGGCCCCATAGCTAGCTGGGCCGAGGGTAAGCCACGCCCCCTCTGGCAGCAGACACTGACCTGATGGTTGGTTGGCAGGAGGAGAGAGAGAGAGAGGAGGAAGAGGAAGAGAGAGAGAGAGAGATGGGGGAGAGACAGAGTGAGAGGGCAAGAGAGAAAGAAAGAGAAAGAGGAAGAGGAGAAAGGCTGTCAACACACAGGGATGATCTCCCAGTTAGACTGCTCAGGGCAGAGAGAGAGTGTATAGATATAGAGCACATAGACAGAACACTACTTAATGTCCAGCACTTCCAAATGGTCAGTATGAGATAGCTAGGGCTCCCCTGCTGGTCAGAACGTGAACATACCTTTAACTTTACCATGCTGCAATATACAAATAAAAATAAAAGGTTTTTGAAAGGTTTTTGAACGTTCCAAAAATACATGTTTTGACCAACATTTTTAATAAGGTTGGAATTGATAATAGGTTCTAAATTATGTACCTGGATAAAGAAAGGTTCCATTTAGAATTTTCTGTACTCATTGTAACTGGTCCAGTTGATTTTGGATGGTGTTTCTTTATTTTTAAAGGCCAGTGCAGTCAAAAACGTGATTTTCCTATGTTTTATATACATTTTACATTTTAGTCATTTAGCAGACACTCTTATCCAGCGCGACTTACAGCAGCAATTAGGGTTCAGTGCCTTGCTCAAGGGCACGTCGACAGATTTTTCACCTAGTCGGCTCGGGGATTAGAACCAGTGACCTTTCGGTTACTGGCACAACGCTCTTAACCACTAAGCTACCTGCCACCCATATATATATATATATATATATAATACTGTGAAATTGTGAAAATTATGATAATGCCCTTTCAGTGTAAGAGCTGTTTGAAAAGACTGCCTGAAATTTCAGCCTGTTTTGGTGGGATGGAGTTTTGGCCTGCCCGGTGACATCACCAGGCGATAAATGAGTTAATTGGCCAATAAGAAAGAGCGTTTGAAACCTCTCTGCCAATAACAGCTCGTTTTCTATTTTCCCCTCCCCACTCAGACCACTCAAAGACAGTCCTAGCAAAATTATTGTTTGAGAAATTGTTCTTTGCCAAGAAGCTATTTTTGTTTCTTTTTACCATTTTAATTGAAAACAATCACATTTGATATTGAGATAAAAACGGCTGCATTGGACTTTTAAAGGGCAGTACATTTAAAATGTGATATTCCAGTTTTTTTAATGATATTTCCACACTGAGGTCGAAATAACACTCTGAAATTGTGAAGATGATGATAACGCCCTTTTTGTGGAAGAGCTGTTTGAAAGAAAATGCCTGGAATTCAGCCTGTTCAGGTGGGATGGAACTTTTGGCTCCCATCCTATCCGCTAATCAGGGCAGTGTATGTAAATATCTTCACATTTGTTTCCTAACGCCCACACACGTTTTGGAGTTATTTTCATGAAATAAACACAGAGTGATTTATTAGATATACAGTGATGATTTAAAAATAAAATTACAAAGACTGCATTGGGGCTTTAAGGACAATGCCGCCCACAGCCACTACGTAAAAGCCTGATCGTACCTCTTGAGATTCTGGACAGAAGCCAGTCATTGCATGTCTCTAAAGCTACATCCACTTACATGGCAACACTATAGATACAATTATAATTCACTGTGTCAGAATGCCAACATACCAGTAAACTATTATCTTTTAAAAGAAACAGCAGCTACAGTATATCATATTTTCTTTATTATTTTCTCAACTGTCTTAGGATGACATTTTCTCCTCAGAAAAAACAACAACGTTTTTTTTAGAAGGTCTGTGAGCTTGACAGGGGAGGCACAGCAACCAGATTCTCCCTCAGTCCATTTGCTGCCTTATAATCCTTGTGATTGGAACATAGTAAACGTTTCAGGAATTTATGATGGCTGCCAGGATCCGCTATTGTTTTACAGTAAAACGCTTGCATCAGGCATAAAACCACCACAGCCTGCTGCTCTTATTTCAGGCTCCAGTTGTTTGCAGCATTCAGATAGTGTATCGGACCGTTGAACAGCTCCTCTTGATCTATATTCACAACCAGACTGAACTCTGGATAACTATCCCCTGTGAGGCCAAGGCAATTATGCCTAAAGCAGCAGAAAGCACAGTTCTGACTGGAGAGTTTGGCCCACATAGCTGGAGCCTGGTGCCATATAACCAGGAGGTGGGTTGGAGAACAGTATGAGAACACTGTGAGAACACTATGAGAATACTAAAACACTCTAAGGGTTTTGGATAACTCTATTGTTAGCAGAGACATTCCTGACTGGGCAGGCTCAGACCAATAAGGTATTTCAATAACCTGAGCTATTGGGCAAAACACCATCAGATGTTTTAATGAAGACAATAAATAGTACAGTTATGAATATAACTACTGTTCCCTGAAGGAGGGAATGAGGTATAACATACTATGGGGAGTCAACGACCAATCATATTCACCTGAAGAAAACTGAAATCACGGCCAATGGGCCAATGGATGCCGAGCCAGCCCTCGGAAGCCCCGCCTTCCTGGCTATAATACCGGGGCTCGCATTCATTTCCTCAATTCAGTACCGCTCTTCAGCGCGCCCAAACCCCCTGACGGACGGGGCCAAAATGTGTTATACCTCATTCCCTCCTTCAGGGAACAGTAGTTATATTCATAACTGTAGGTTCCCTTTCAGTCGGTCACTCGGTATAACATACTATGGGGACATAAAATCACGCCTCAAGCCGGCTCAGAGGATACCAAACTAGGAGACCCACGGCAGCCCAAGCACACACAGGTTCCACCGGCTCCAAAAAGGGGTTACAGAAGCCACCTTTTTCCCTAATACTTACTCGAGAAACTGTCAGAGACCCATATAGGGAACCAGAACCTGCTGCAACTTGGCTATGCGCACTGACCCATATAGGGAACCAGAACCTGCTGCAACTTGGCTATGCACTCAAGTCCATAGACCCCACAGTTACAAGAACAATACTTACCTTGCGAGCATGACATTTCAGAACTCTAACAAGGAACCACAAGCCCAAAACAAAGAAACACCTACCTTGACTTTGTAAAGCGCAGACTCGCGCTGCATAGCATCGACCAGCATCGATGAACCACGGCAGCCCAAGGCTCAAACCCACAGGAAACTGTGGTAACGCTGATAATGTGCACTTTACACGCTACCACACCACAAGGCAGCCCAAGGCTCAAACCTACAGGGAACTGTGGTAACCCGGACAAATGCGCAACCTGCACACTGCCTAACACCCACTTCCGGACCCAGCCATAAGAACACTATGAGCCACACTGGGAGCATTTACAAGGTATGTGGGGAACCCCAACACACTGCAGCACAGATATCACCAATCGTCATAACCCTGAACAATGCCCAAGAAGCTGCCACACCCCTAGTGGAGTGAGCACGCACACTGCTAGGCAACTCTTGTCCTTTGCTGTCATATGTCAGGGAGATAGCCGCCACAATCCAATGAGAAAGACGCTGCTTAGAAGGCGCACTACCGAGCTGAATTAGCGAAACTGACAGAAAGCTGGTCACAAATGCGGATATCCTTGGTCCTATCCATATACGTGAGTAAAGCGTGCACCGGACACAGGCCATGCAACCTCCGTTGTTTACTGGAAGCAAACAGAGGAGGTAAGAAAGGGAACAGCTCGAAAGCCAGGGACCTGTAAGACAGGCATAACCCTGGGAGCAAAAGCTGCATTAGGAGGTACCATCACTTTGGAGTCGCCATGCGCAAATTCCAAACAGGAAGGGTGTATTGATAGTGAGTGGAGATCCCCAATGCGTTTGGCAGACTCCAAGGCCATGAGCAGGGCAGTCTTGTAGGAAAGGACCTTCGGGTTCAAAGACTCCAATGATTCAAACGGAGGCTCACACAGAGCATCCTGGACCAAAGCCAGTTCCAGGTCGGTGCCATAGGCTTAGACACTGGTCTGAGCCGACGCACGCCTTTCAGGAACGGGAGCACCAAAGGATGTCACCCCGGGGTAGAGCCGGCAATCCCTACATGACAAACCGAGATGGCTTCCATATGAACCTTCAATGTGGTAAAAACAAAGTCCTTGCTCAAAAAGGTCTTGCAAGAACATAAAAATGTCCACCAAAGAGCTCTGAAAAAGAGAAACTCCTTTAACCTGACACCAACCCTCAAACGCAACCCACTTATATGTATACAACCCTCGTAGAGGGCACATCTGCCGACTGTATAGTCGTAATCACATTCAAGGGTAAACCCTAGCCGTCAAATTCAACATTTCTGGGGCCGAACCCACAGATCCCCATATCTGTGGTTGTGGGTGCCAAACTCTCTGGTGCACCTGGGACAATAGATCCCAACGAAACGTGGATGATCTCCTTGAACCAGGGTTGTCTGGGCCAACGGGGAGCCAACAGAATCAACAACAGACTCTCCTGACGGATCCTCTCCATGGTGGCCTGAATCAGGTCCACTGGAGGAAACGCATAGAGCAGAGTCCAAGGCCCTTGATACGCCAAAGCATCCGTTCCCAACGGAGTGCCCAGATACCTCATTGAGAAGAACAGATGACAATGCGTGTTTTCATGTGATGCGTAAAGATCTTCGTCAGCCCTGCCGAACTGGTCCAATATCTGAACAATCACCGATCTACTTTACAGATAGGACCCCCCCTGGAAAGTAGATCCGCACCCACGTTGAGAAACCCGGGAAGATACGTCGCCCTGAGCAACAGGAAATGCACACTGCTCCATACGAGCAGATAACGGGACAGATTTAGAAGAGAGAGAGAGACCGCGTCCTCCCTTGCCTGTTGATGTACGCCACTGCCGTCCTGTTGTTGGACCTTACCAACACATGCTGGCCCTCCAACATCAGGAAAGAAACGCCTCAACACTAGCAAAACAGTCAGTATCTCTAGGTAATTGATATGCAGTGCCCTTTGCGCTGTTGACCAAATCCCTCTTTCCGAGTAGCCCACACGCAGTGCTCCCCATCCCAACAAGGATGCGTCTGTCGTGAACAACCTGTTGGACACTACCCGGCCCATGAGAACCACTTGCAACATCAGTCACGGGTCCCTCCAAGGAGTCAACGTCCTTAGGCATGACGGGGATACCTTGACAAATGATGGCAGTGGCAATTACACAGCGCTGAAACAGAAGCATCAACATAAGTCCCAGAGGCACCACAGCTATCATAGAGGCCATCAGACCCAATAACTGCATGCACAAGCGAAAAGGCACCGAGTGCCCCAGCTGAAACCGTGCCAGACAGAACCGGAATGCGACCCTCTGTTGGGACAAAAATGCATGATTCAGAACCGAGTCCAGAATGAGACCCAGAAACGGAATGTGCTGTGCCAGATTCAAACAACTTTTCTTGTGATTCACTATGAACCCCAGAGACTGAATATGGGAAACCAGCGTGGCAGTTTGGAGTTCCACCTGTTCCTTTGACTCCGCTATGACCATCCAATCATCCAGATAGGCCAATAATCTGATCCCCTGGCACCGCACCGGTGCCAAAGCCACCTCTACCACCATAGAAAAAGGTCTGGGGTGATAGGGAGAGTCCGAAAGGCAGGACTAGAAACTCTTAGGCCACACCCTTAAAATGAAACTTCAGAAACTTTCTGTGGAGAGGATGTATAGCCACATGAAAACATGTTTCCTTCAGATCTATGGGCGTAAGCCAATCGCTGGGACGCACCGACTGCAATAGCCATTGAAGTGTAAGCATTTTAAACTTGCAAACCTGGAGGTGCTTGTTTAAAACACGCAAGTCCAGGATGGCACGCAACGTTCCATCGCTCTTGGGAACTAAGTAGTACCGGCCGTACCAACCGCTCTGTACTTCAGACACGGGGACCACCCGAATAGCCTGCTTTTGAAGGAGAGAGGAAATCTCTCAAGACAGGTGCTAGGACCTCAGGGACCATAGGCGTAATGACGCCATGAAAAGGATGACGCAGAGCAAACTGCAGACTGTACCCCCTCGTCACCATCCTCATCACCCATGGTGAAACTACGCAACCCCGCCACTGGACGGAGCACGCTACCAGTCTCCCATACATTATTCCCTGAAGGGGCAGAGCACCAGCACTGTTTATTCGGAAGCACCGTGCTAGGATTAGCCCCTTTGTTATCCTCTGGAGCTAAGTAACTCGCCAGCTTTCAATCCATCGGCCATGTGCATACGAGCCCCGCCTCCTCCAAATCTTCTACATGAATGAACTCGCCATAACCTGGTAGCACCAGCCTGGCTGAATGAGGGGAATGCCAGGTCGCCTGTGGCTCATCTGTGAAATCTTTAAACAGGGATAAGCGATGCTTCACCGCTGGAGGGACAGGAGGTAAATACCTTCCCACAAACCTGGAGGAACTCTGCTTCGGGGGAGAAGACGGCCAATCCACCCCCAGGTGATCTGCCGCCCTACAACACAGTTTCGTCAAATGCACATTAACCACCAATGATTCACTTTCCCCCGCCGAGCTGATGACATCCGATTCACACTCTGAAAACCCTCCAGAGCCAACCAGGGATAGTATATCATCCCCGGAATCCGGACTCTGAACACTGACAGAGAAACCGGATTGAGCCTCACTCGGCTGGGATGACACCCCTATCAACTCTCCTGGCCTCAGACAACCCCATTTCCAAGGTTGCTTCACCGGAAGACCCTTCGCCAGCAGCCCCAATCTTTCTCACAAAGTCAGCCCGACGCCCAATGGAAGTTGAACCCAGCTGGATACAATGGTCACACGAATTGGTCCGAGCCAAAGCCTCCTGTGCACGTTCTTCCTTCAGGCAAGCTTTAGAGCAAAGAATTGAGGAAATGAATGCGAGCCCTGGTATTATAGCCAGGAAGGTGGGGCTTCTGAGGGCGGGCTCGGCATCCATTTGCCTGTTGCGCGTGATTTCAGTTTTCTTCAGGTGAATATGATTGGTTGTTGACTCCCCAAGTATGTTATACAGAGTGACCGACTGAAAGGGAACTAAGGTTTAACGTTAAACTGGCCTGGCCAGGACTGGACGGGAGGTTTATTAGCTGCATTATTAACCAGACGACTGCTATACCTCTACATCCATCCAATCTGTACTGCTCTACCTCCATCCAGTCTGTACTGCTCTACCTCTACATCCATCCAGTCTGTACTGCTCTTCATCCATCCAGTCTGTACTGCTCTTCATCCATCCAGTCTGTACTGCTCTACCTCCATCCTGTCTGTACTGCTCTACCTCCATCCAGTCTGTACTGCTCTACCTCCATCCAGTCTGTACTGCTCTACCTCCATCCAGTCTGTACTGCTCTACCTCTACATCCATCCAGTCTGTACTGTTCTACCTCTACATCCATCCAGTCTGTAATGCTCTACCTCTACATTCATCCAGTCTGTAATGATCTACCTCTACATCCATCCAGTCTGTACTGTTCTACCTCTTCATCCATCCAGTCTGTACTGCTCTACCTCTACATCCATCCAGTCTGTACTGCTCTACCTCTACATCCATCCAATCTGTACTGCTCTACCTCCATCCAGTCTGTACTGCTCTTCATCCATCCAGTCTGTACTGCTCTACCTCCATCCTCTGTACTGCTCTACATCCATCCAGTCTGTACTGCTCTACCTCCATCCAGTCTGTACTGCTCTTCATCCATCCAGTCTGTACTGCTCTACCTCTACATCCATCCAGTCTGTACTGTTCTACCTCTACATCCATCCAGTCTGTAATGCTCTACCTCTACATCCATCCAGTCTGTAATGCTCTACCTCTACATCCATCCAGTCTGTAATGCTCTACCTCTACATCCATCCAGTCTGTACTGCTCTACCTCTACATCCATCCAGTCTGTAATGATCTACCTCTACATCCATCCAGCCTGTACATCTCAGGACCCGATAGAACAGCGTGGCTCAGTTGGTAGACGAGGGTGCTTGCAATGCAAGGATTGTGAGTTCGATTCCTGCTGGGGCCACCCATATAAAAAAAAACACACTACGGATAAAAGCGTTTACTTAATTGCATTTATTATTATTATATATATATATTATATTATGTTTCACTGTAGCCCTGCCAGCTGTATGAAGCTCTCCTGCCTGCCTGGCACGGTTCAGGTAAAACCTCCAAGCCTCCAAGATAAAATGAAGTTGAAATGTCATTATGTAGCATGCAATTTATCTTCTGGACATTCAGACATCATGTCATGGAACACCTCTTATTAACAGACCCTTTCGTCTACATGGATGCGTCCCAAATGACGCCATTTTCCTATATAGTGCACACTTTTGACCAGATTCCTATGGGCACTGGTTAAAAGTAGCGCACTATAAAAAGGAATAAGGTGCCATTTGGGGTGCAGCCCATGACTCAGTGTTCAAATGAAAATAAAATGTCTAGATATCCAACAACCAACTCATGTGTTTTAATAACTAATTGTGATTAGTTTATTTCCATATTTATTTCCACTGAGGAGGTTGATTCAAGTAATTTTCATTCATTCTTTTGTTTTCATAGTTTCTCTGGCCGTTATAATCAGTAAGATCATAGTGTTAATGTGTGTTAATAGTTCAGTTTGTCAGGTTAGGTAAATGTTAGTTTAGTCACTGATTGTCTGGGCCATTTGGAAGGGGAATGGTGACATACAGTGCCTTTAGAAAGTATTAAGACCCCTTTACTTTTTCAACATTTTGTTACGTTACAGCCTTATTCTAAAATTTATTAAATACATTATTTTCCTCAGCAATCTACACACAATACCCCATAACGACAAAGTGAAAACAGGTTGTTAGAAATTGTTGCTAAGTTATTAAACATAAAAACAGAAATACCTTATTTACATAAGTATTCAGACCCTTTGCTATGAGACTCGAAGTTGAGCTCAGGTGCATCCTGTTTCCATTGATCATCCTTGAGATGTTTCTACAACTTGATTGGAGTCCACCTGTGGTATATTCAATTGATTGGACAGGATTTGGAAAGGCACACACCTGTCTATTTATATAATGGGTGGGTCTATCCTGAATGCTGACTGGTTAAAAGAGCATTCCAGCCGGTGTCTATTCAACAAGTTGCCACCGGATAAATCTATGACGTTAAAATGCCTATTTACTCTGTTCCATCTGACTGCGCAATCCACTGTCTCATCAGCCCAGCCAGGCAACTTATAAACTTGATCTCCACTATAAAAAACATCTAGACATTATCTCACATTTCTTTTAGACTAACATGTAGTTTTCAACAGCGGAGATTTGTATAAATCTTGCTGTCTGTCTCTCCGACATTTGCAACATTGTTTCAATATTCAAATTCGATCTCCTGCTGTCCCATAGTAATGAACATGTCGGGAGTCGGGACGAGACAGACAGGCAGCCAGTTGAAATCATGAATCAGCTGGCATCATTTTTATGGATATATACAAAAAAATGTCAATTGAAAACAGGTAAAATTAAACGCAGCTAATTTGCAGTCTTTCCAGCTTCAGTTTGAAGTGACTGTGTTACTGTAGCTGTGTTGTTGGCTAGCTCCTCTGAACAACAGTGTCCTGACGAGTGAGCACATTTTCTATGCCAGGCGAAATCGCGCCTCATTAGCTCATTGTTATGGACGTATCCAAATAAATGTCACTAGAAAACAGCTTAAACAAATGCAAACGCAGCTACTTTGCTGTTATTCTGGCTTTTTGACGTGACTGTAAGTTAGCCGTAGTTGGCTAGCTAGCAAGCAAGGGATAAGAACGTTGCCAGCCAGTATGGCAATGGAACATTTAGAATGAACGACTAGGTCGCGTCCATAGATACAGAACAAAAAGACTGAACAACTGGGTCGTGTCCATAGATACAGAACAAAAAGACTAAACGACTGGGTCACGTCTCTAGCAACCCTAGATTTGTGTCGGGACTATATCTTGTGGAAGGATGAAATAGTATGAATAAATTAATAAAAAATAACGTTTTTATTGAAAATATATCAATCACTATTTAAAATATGTTGGTAACTCGGAGCTCTACGGACAATTCCCTCGACCTCATGGCTTGGTTTTTGCTCTGATATGAACTGTCAACTGTGGGACCTTATTTAAGTGATAATGCCCGAGAAGACAGTGTTTATCAGAGCAAAAACCAAGCCATGAGGTTGAAGGAATTGTCCGTAGAGCTCCGAGACAGGATTGTGTTGAGGCACAGATCAGGGGAAGGGTACCAAAACATTTCTGCAGCATTGAAGGTGCCCAAGAACACAGTGGCCTTCATCATTCTTCAATGGAAGAAGTTTGGAACCACCAAGACTCTTCCTAGAGCTGGCCGCCTGGCCAAACTGAGCGATTGGGGGAGAAGGACTTTGGTGAGGGAGGGGACCAAGAACCCGATGGTCACTCTAACAGAGCTCTTGAGTTTCTCTGTGGAGATGGGAGAACCTTCCAGAAGGACAACCATCTCTGCAGCACTCCACCAATCAGGCCTTTATGGTAGAGTGGCCAGACGGAAGCCACTCTTCAGTGAAAGGCACATGACAGCCTGCTTGGAGTTTACCAAAAGGCACCTAAAGACTCTCAGACCATGAGAAACAAGATTCTTTGGTCTGATGAAACCAAGATTGAACTATTTGGCCTGAATGCCAAGCATCACGTCTGGAGGAAACCTGGCACCATCCCTACGGTGAAGCATGGTGGTGGCAGCATCATGCTGTGGGGATGTTTTTCAGTGGCAGGGACTGGGAGACTAGTCAGGATCGAGGGAAAGATGAACGGAGCAAAGCACTGAGAGCTTCTTGATGAAAACCTGCTCCAGAGCGCTCAGGAACTCAGACTGGGGCGAAGGTTCACCTTCCAACAGGACAACGACCCTAAGCACACAGCCAAGACAACGCAGGAGTGGCTTCGGGAAAAGTCTCTGAATGTCCTTGAGTGGCCCAGCCAGAGCCCGAACCTTATCGAACAATTCTGGAGAGACCTGAAAATAGCTGTGCAGGAACGCTCCCCATCCAACCTGACAGAGCTTGAGAGGATGTGCAGAGAAGAATGGGAGAAACTCCCCAAATACAGGTGTGCCAAGCTTGTAGCGTCATACCCAAGAAGATTCGAGGCTGTAATCGCTGCTAAAGCTGCTTCAACAAAGTACTGAGTAAAGGGTCTGAATACTTATGTAAATGTGATATTTAGCATACATTTCTAAAAACCTGTTTTTGCTTTGTCATTATGGGGTATTGTGTGTAGATTGATGAGGGAAAAAAAACAATTTAATCAATTTTAGAATAAGGCTGTAACGTAACAAAATGTGGAAAAAGTCAAGGGGTTTGAATACTTTCCGAAGGCACTGTAGTGTACGTTCCAAATGGCACCCTATTGAACTACGGTTTGACCAAAGCATTATGTGCCCTAGTCAAAAGTAGTGCACTAACTAAAGAATAGGGTGCCATTTGATACGCAGCCATGTTCAGATTGATCATCCTTCCGGAATCAATTTAGTTTAACTTGGACTGAGATGACTGACTGACCTCTGGAGACAAACAGGCGAGGAAGGAACGGCGCTGGAGAACCAAAACAACACAGAACAGAACAGACCGGCTCGTTTCACACATACACTATCACACAGGAACTACACTTTCACCTGAACACCTTGGAAACACTGTCCAGATCCACTTACACTGCCAAACACATAAACCATAACCCAAACATAGGACAAATATGTGCGTGTTTGTTTGTGTGTGTGTGTGTGTTTGTGTGTGCGTCTCACCAGCCAGGTTGTCCATCTCCTTCTCCTGCAGCAGACTGGCATTGTCATCGTCTCCATCCAACATCAGGTCAGTCTCTGGGCTCTGATTGGCTACTGCCTGGCTGCGGAACCCCTTCTTCGACTTGACCAACTCATCCTCTTCGCTGCCTGGAGGGGGAGGGGGGGGACGGGGACGGGACAGAAAGACAGAACAGTTGGAACAGTCAGTCAGAGAACAGTCAGAACAGGGGATGGCGAGACAGGAATAGTCAGAAAAATCTGAGAACAGTCACAACAGTCAGGGAACAGTCAGACAACAGCCAGAACAGTCATACAGTCAGACAACAGTCAGAGAACAGTCAGACAGAACAACCAGGAAACAGTCAGACAGCTAAACACCTCTCCCCTGAAGCTCAAAGAGCAGATTCAGATCAGTGTAGAAAGATAAGAAGATTATAAATGCTTTGAAGTGTCACATCAGTTGAGCCAAAGGGGAATCTGGTTTTGATAGTCTTATCAAATGCATACCATAACATCTGGTGGGCTACTAAAGTCTGGATTACCCAATACCCACAATCTCTACATAAAACATCCAATGATGACTGAATTGGAGTAAAGAGATGTGTACTATAGTATTTCATAACTATTGACGTCAGAACCCACAGTAAACATATGAATGAATCCATTCAATACATTTCCAGCATCTAAACTGATAGGCTGTTTCAACGTTTGTTGTCAGACAAGGTAAACTATGAAACACTGTTTTGTTTATAGAAAGCGGTAACAGAGTTTTGAGAATATGTCTTCAGCTCAGAGTCTTTTGGGACTGTATCTATCGGCTGCTGCTGCTTTCAGAGCTCAGACAGAACCACACTGAACAGACAGATCAATTGAGATACTGGTAACACCACCACATCTCATCATACGGCCATACTGGAACAGAAGTCTAGTGGAACAGGACCATCACTCTACAGGCTGTGTCCCACCTTACAGTACATCCACACCATACAGTACGTACAGACTACACAGTACATCGAAATGCCTTAAACTGCCTTTATCAAGTTGTCAGCCCCAGCTCAACCCCAGCCCAACCCTAGCCCTTGCCCAACCCACCCCACCCCAGACCAGCCCAACCCAAGCCTCAGCCCAACCCACCCCACCCCAGCCCTAGCCTTACCTCTACCCCAACCCCACCCCACCCTAGACCAACCCATCCCAAGCCCAATATTAGCCCCAGCCCAACCCCACCCCAACCCTAGCCCCAGCCCAACCCCAGCCAAGCCCAACCCTAGCGCCACCCCAACCCCACCCCATGCTCAGCCCAACCCCAGCCCAACCCAACCCCAGCCCAACCCAACCCCAGCTCAGCCCAACCCCAGCTCAGCCCAACCCCAGCTCAGCCCAACCCCAGCTCAGCCCAACCCAACCCCACATGACTGCACAGAGATGCCTGTGAGGATTTGTCTTCTTTAAGGTCATACAGTATCTGTGAAAAACTGTAGCAGGAACTCTCTCTGTGTGTAAGAAAAGCAGCAGAACACGTCTGGAGAAATGGGAGGTGTCTGACACTCGTCTGCCATGTTTTCTCTCAGCGTGGCTCTCAGTACGCCTGGCGCTCCCAGGAGGAACAAGCACCTTGTCTTGAAGAGGTCTCCTGCAACTGCACGACTACTGTGAAAAAAGCAGCTTCCTGCTCTGTCTCGTGTCTGGAGAGCTTTCATCAGATGCATGGAAGAAGTCGGAGTGTTTCGGAAGTGAATTATGTGTAGCGTTAAAGAAAGGCCAAAGCCATCTAGCAGCCAGTCTTCTAGCATCAAAGAGAAGAGAGTGAAACTTAAAACTGTAATTCAGTAAAGCTTCATTATCCTCCATAGGGTCAACGAGGGGAAGCTGAGCAGAGGAGCTGACTCTCTGATTGGCACGATGGAGCAGAGGACCCGAGTGGGAACTAGACAAAATAAACCATGCTGATTTCTACAGGCACGCCACCAACATCAATAAGAGCGAGAGCAAGAAGAGAGAGAGAGAGAGAGAGAGAGAGAGAGAGAGAGAGAGAGAGGAGAGGGAGAGCGAGCGACAGAGAGAGCGAAAGAGCGAGAGAGAGAGAGAAAGGAAGAGCAAAAAAAAGAATGAGAGGAGGGGACCGAGCAAACTGCTTTGTCCACAATGCAATTTAGTTATCAAGGGGTAGAATGTAGGGTTATAAATAATCAGAAAAAAAGAAGCAGGACAGGGAGAGAGAAAATGTGCTGACATGAACAGCCATCTTGTCATGAGTGATAGCCACTCCACTCAGAGATGTTCTCAAATCAAAGCGGGCGGTGAAATAGACGGCCGTTTTGTCAAC